>NC_089508.1:45278126-45578959 GCF_036850995.1 Saccopteryx leptura | reverse complement strand
TCTGCCCCAGGCGCTAGAGTGGCTCTGGTCACAGCAGAGCATCGCCCCCTGGTGGGCAGAGCGTCGCCCTTGGTGGGCGTGCCGGGTGGATCCCGGTCGGGCGCATGCGGGAGTCTGTCTGACTGTCTCTCCCCATTTCCAGTTTCAGAAAAATACAAAAAAAAAAAAAAAGAAATAGCTTTGCTATCACCTCCTTTCCCGGGTCCCATATAAATCATTCAACTGTGTACCCCGACCATTTTGCCAGGATTTAACTTAGTTCAAATGACTAAGCATAAACACCAATGGAGATGGGAAAAATTCCTTTCCTCACATAATCATCAACTTAGTCTGCTAAGTTGGTCTGAATCTGCTGTTGTTCATCTCACTACACGATGCTCAGCCACCGAAAACCCAAAATCCCAGCTCAGTCTCAGTACCCATAGATATGGGAGCAGGGTGAGATGGACCCCAACACACTTCGGCATCCTGCTCCCAGCTGGTGACTTGAACACATGGTCGGCAATGCTGGTCCTCTCCTGCCCACAGGGCGATGTCTGCAGAGCCTTGGCTTCTCTGCTGGCATTCCTTCCACAACTATGGGGTCTGCACCATTTCACACTCCAACAGGGTTTTGTTGTTGTTGGCATTTTTCTCTCACTTTCTACAGACAAAGCATCTCTTAACTGATGAATGGAAGTGAGCTTCCATTTCCTTCTGTAATACTCTCATAAGAGATCTGGCAACAAAGCTGGATTCTAGCTAATCCGTGGGTGGGCTGCCTGCTCTCTGCACTGTGCCAGTGGCCCCAAATGAGCTAGAAAGATAAATAGGTAGTCATTCCCCTTTCAAATGTTCGGCATGACATGATACCGCTGTGGATAGCGGAGACTCTGGCTCCCTGGCCGATGATGGAGATGTGTTCTGGGGGTTTTGGAATGCTGGTTCCCTAGCCAAGTAGCTCAATAATTCAGGAATGTGGTGGCTGTTTTCAGTGCCTCATGGATTTGAGCATCAGGCCTGCTTGTCCCTATATCAACTCTACAACTGCTTTAGTTGCCTAACTTGAAATTATAGAATCCTATGCATTTCTGTATAGGTCAGATTATATTTGATTTCTTTTCCAACCATGAGATAAAACATTTCTTTAAAAATAAATTGCCTTCCTTTTGCCTAACTAGTGGTTAAACTTCAGGGATGAAAGTTGTATTCATTCATTGCCTTCCTTACTCAACAAAGGTTTATTGAACATCTTCTATGCACCAGCTGCTAAAGACGAGACTTCAAAGTCTAGGAAAGACCCCAAGAAGCCACTTCTTTAGAGCTGTCCAAAAAGATATTGCTATTTTAAATCTCATACAAAATTCTATAATCTCTTGAAAAACTGCTCTATCAGTGAATCCCACAAAGTTTGAGAAATTCTTTCTATAGCACAAAACTGTTCTTGGAGTAAGTTTTGCCTCGTTGGCTTGAGCAAAATGGAAAATGACAGTTTCAGCATACTTCGTGGAACAATCCTCTGTTTACTAGTTATCACTGAGTTACCAATTCCCATGGAGTTATCACATTTGTCAGACTTTATTGCGTGGAACTCGGGTGCCCATGGATGTTTATAGGTATTTTACAAAAATAGGGCTTCGTTGTCAAATAAAATGCTAGTCTGAAATAACGCAAAACAGGTTTCTTTACTACAAGATATCTTAGAGGTTTTAGTGAGTTAACGTTTTATGAATCTCCAATAGGTGAGATGCATTAAACCAGGGGTCCCCAAACTATAGCCTGTGGGCTGCATGCAGCCCCCTGAGGCCATTTATCTGGCCCCCGTTGCACTTCCAGAAGGAGCACCTCTTTCATTGGTGGTCAGTGAGAGGAGCATAGTTCCCATTGAAATACTGGTCAGTTTGTTGATTTAAATTTACTTGTTCTTTATTTTAAATATTATATTTGTTCCCGTTTTGTTTTTTTACTTTAAAATAAGATATGTGCAGTGTGCATAGGGATTTGTTCATAGTTTTTTTATAGTCCAGCCCTCCAATGGTCTGAGGGACAGTGAACTGGCCCCCTGTGTAAAAAATTTGGGGACCCCTGCATTAAACAGTGTTTCCCCAGCTTACCTGACTATATGAGGACCTACTGACATCACATACTCCATCAAGTCCCATGACACAGAGTTTGGGAAATGTTAGGCTAGCTCTGTCACCATGCTTCTTCACCATTTTTTTCAGTCAGACACTCTCTTCAGAACAAAGCAAAAGCTGTTGAACACTTCCCTTACCAACAATGAAAAATGAGCATGCCCACATGCACACCAAAGTTTGCACATAACTTCAGGGGGTCCTACAATACAGGGATTCAGCCATGAATTTTCAGGTTTTCCTGAACTCCAGGTCATAAATCTATATCCTAGGTAATCTAAATTTCTAAATAATGTTATCTTCATGCATATATCCAGAAAGGGCCAGAAGCTAGAAGCATTGATCTCTCCTATTGCATTGCATGTGAGTGGTACACAGCTTTCTCAGTGCTATCCTTTGGTGTGCACCAGTGGTAGTCAACCTGGTCCCTACCACCCACTAGTGAGCGTTCCAGATTTCATGGTGAGCAGTAGCGGAGCAACCAAAGTATAAATAAAAAGATAGATTTAACTATAGTAAGTTGTTTTATAAAGATTTTTTCTGCCAAACTTAGCAAAAATCCGACATAAAGTACTTGGTAAGTAATTATTATTATATGCTTTAACTCTGCTTTATAAATTTTATAAAGTTACTTCCCTACTTTATAAATCACCATTACTGTGGAACTGGTGGGCAGTTAGAAAATTTTACTACTAACAGAGATACAAAAGTGGGTGGTAGGTATAAAAAGTTTGACTACCCCTGGTGTGCACCATTTAAGAAAAGGTTGCCTTTGAGACATCACAAAGTTTATCTTCCCTCAGTTGGGTTCTCTCTCAATGGTAAGGTCACTTCCAAACCAGACATCTTATTTAACTTGATTATTGAAGAGTAGTTGAAACATGTTTCACATTATTTTTAGGGTAATATTAAGTGTTTTCTAACAAAGTCTAAAGAACTAAGTGTGAGTATTGTTCTTACTTCACTATGCAAATCTTCAGAAAATCTCATTGTTTATGAAAACATGATCTTGGGGAAAGAGAAGACCATCCTCATTTTTTTACAAAAGTATGCTTCATGATCCCAACCCCAATGTCACTAAGAAAATATTTGAGGACAGTGAACAAGAAAGAAACAAAGGGCAAAGAGTTCAGATTAAATGGGGTATCTAAATTATTATAAAACAGCACAGATAAAAAAGAGTAACTAACCTTTCTAAATTACTTCAGTCCTATAAAAAAAGGAAGAGTTTTACAGTTGGAAGGGCTGACTCTAGTACACGCATGTGGAAGCCAGATATATGACTTCTTGTGCGTCTGTCATTAATTTCATAATTGAAGTTTATGAATATTCCAGTTGAAAAACAAATGGTTTGTATCAATGGAAATGATTTAGTTTTTATTTTTATCAAAGTTAATACATGTTAATAATTCTTTTTCAGAGTAATAGCTGTTTGCACATTATAAGCACGTCTCATTTTTTTCCTTATAAGGATATCCGATGGAAAAAATTTTTTCTCCTTGGCCCTCTTATAGTCAGCATATTTCCGTTCATACAAGAAGAAAGTAGTCATTTGAAGTCTATGGAGAAATGTCTGTTTGACTAACAGATGTCTATGCTGGAGTAAGCAGGAAGTTTTAGAGTTTCTTCCCAACACAAAGGCCCACTCATAATAAAAGAAAAGACCAAACAGCTTGGGAATACATAAGGCATTTCTATTCCAACAAACATCTGTCCTAGACCAGCCAGGAAGGTGGAACTGAGAAAGTCCCTAGTACCTCATACTTACATTTGTCTTTCTCTTACCTCTCGCCTACCCTTTCAGCAACCATCCTCAGCATTATTGAAAAATCAGCCAAAACATTGTTTTATTTGTTCCACCACCAATAATTTCATCTGGAAGGCTTAACAGCCAGCCTCTTGCTATAGGAAGTCAGTTCACTGAGAAAGAGATGAACTCTGTGAGCTCGAGAGGAATCGAAAATCCAGTTTAATCTCACCCATGGTTATATGTCAATTATATCTAAATAACCCTGGTAGGAAAAAAAAAAACAATAAAACAAAATCTGGGTTAGTCATTGATATTCATTGAGTACCACTGTATGCTGTTCACAGTTCTAGGCACTGTGGATTCACAAGTGCATGGTGGGCATCCATGATCAGTAGACAGTCAAGAAATGTGTAATCAAAGAGGTGAGCAAGTTGATTTCAGAGAGTGATTCAAAAAGCAGAGTGATAAGATAGAAAGTGGTAAAGTTGGGGAAGCACTCATTTAGAGTAGGTGACCATGTAGAGGTGAGGTAGGAACAGAAGCAAGAATCCTGAGGAACCGCCACCCTCTGCAAATCTAGGGCTCGGTGTACCAGAAAGAGAAAGCACCAAGGACCTGGGGCGGAAACAAGCTTGGTCTGTTCAAAGAACAGAAAGAATACCAAGTGGCTGGAGCATAGTGAGCAAGGGGAAAGCTAGTGATTCAGTTGAGAAGTCCACTTGTATATTACAGCCCAGGCTTTCTATCATAAAGGAAAAAAGACAACTGTACCCCCAAATACAGTCTAATGATACAACAAACCATCGGCTGAATGAACAAAATAATTACCTTGAAGATGGCGTAAGTTTCATTTTTACCACCTAGAAGTAATGCAAACCTACAATAGAGAGTGCCTAAGTAAATGTTCCAGAAAGAGATTTCTTCAGAATAAAGTACAAACTAGACTGTCTCGATCAGCAGTGACTGTCTTCCCTTCTTGGTATTTTCCTCCATTCCTTTTCTCAGGTAGCAAATGCCCATTCATTCATCACCTTCTTTGCACCGGGAATCTGGGTGTTCCGTATCACTAGAGTGATAAGGAGAACCGAGCTCAGGCCTTGAAGGATTGTTCTGGAAGTCTGCCAGACCACTGGATCATTTCCCAGTGTTCTGCAGAATGATCACATTGTTTCCAGGTACAGCCAACACGGATTATTATCGGAGAGCCGCTTCATCCTAGATGAATTAATGAATTCTGACACCACACTTCAGGTTACTGTCTTTTGCTAACCTTTTGTAGCCTCTGAAAAATTGAAATGAGATAAAATCTGGCATTCCCCTCCACTGTATTAGGCCAGGCTCTATTCCTCCAGCCAAGTGGCAACTGCCAGAGGGAAGAAAAAGTGCCAGGTAAGTAAAGAATGAAGGCAAGATTTTCACCAAGGAAATGTCTGTTGTTTCAACTGAACACATATGTTTATATATAAACATAAGTAAAGGCAGGAAATCTGTACAACATAGTCTCTAGTTCAACAGTCTAGAACTAGTTCAATGGTCTAGTTCAAATATATATATTTATATATAACTTACATATAAACATATAAAATTGCATTCTATATAACTGTGTGTGAATGTGTGTATCTTCCAACAAAATATAGTGTGCAATGAGAAGGTCTTGAAAAATGTTTTTATTCCAGAGTCAGTGTATAAAAGCACAACTAGTGAGGTGAGGGTTTTCTCCTTATTTTTACATTTCATTATGTGTCTGTAAATCAGACTCAGTTCCATTCTCAAAGAAAATATAAAGCTCTCTTCAAATGGCTGCTGCTGTTTCTGTTCCATTGTTTGTTTGCATCTGTGTTATTTACATATTTGGGGTAAACAGCATTTAGAGAGCAGTAACTGAATCTGTGCAACATAAATACGTTAATGATCACCTTCAGTCATTAGTTTAATTGCTTGCACATTGATGACCCTTTCTGTATACTGAAGTAGCCCAAACTACTATTCTGACATTTAGTTTATTCAAGATAGAGAAAACAAGTTGATTGTCTTCGAGATGAGCTTAATGCTTATAGATCACTCCAGTTGTTTACTCTTTTTAATTGCTTAAATATTATTTAGCAATGGAGTAATTAAAGCCCAGAATATAAATTTCCCCTAGACTGGTTATCAGCACACACAATCCTATAAGAATCTCAGTTTTATAATTTTTCCAATTCATTCTTTGCTGTTACATTTGCTTTTTTTCCAAAAAGCAAAAGGGGTTAATAACCCATTCCTATGATTGGACTGTTGCTTTAGATCTGCATTAACTTACAAGCCTCTATTTTTAAAATATTTTTGATAGCATGAATGATATAGCAGTCAGATAAAGAAATAGCTGACAAGTTACAGAACAAATTAGTACTACCTGGATACCAGCCAATAGAAAGACATACCACTGGCTTACAGTCTCTTAAGACCATCAACTTTTGATTGACCATTAATTACTTATATATTAGTTCTGGAAGAGCCAACTTGCTATTGAAGACCTCTAACTAGCAACTGGTAGTGTTTCTTGACATAATTAAGTTCATAACTAATTGACCACTAATTCTTTTCAGTAAATAAGATGAATTTCTCAGTTCCGAAGTTTCCTTGAAGAATTACTCTTTTTTAATGCCCTGAAACAATGTTTCCTTAATACTTTTTTTAAATTGTACATCAAAATCATTTTACAAAATAGGAGCTTCTTTAGATTCTTGTTCTGAATAAATACTGTGCAATTAATAGTAATTAACCTGAATAGAGAAAAGTTAAAGAAAAAAAAGGCTGTGGCCAAGAGTAGAACTATCACACAGCAGTGTGTCTGGGAAAACACCGCTGATGCACATTACTGCTCCAGCTAACACACATCTGCACAGCTAGAGAACTAGCTGCCATGTGTCTTTCCTGCTGAAAAAGGCAAAAGATAACTGGCTGCCATATGCTTTTTACAAAGAAATTATAAACAGGTTACTCGGTATGGACCACATATAGAGGATCTACACATGAATGCTCCAGGAATGGATTTGGCCCAAAGTCTCCTTCAGCTAAAAAGCTTCAGGCATCACAATATTCCCACATGTCCACTGTATAATAAAACAGTAACAGCTTATACCCTGAAGGTTGTTTTGTACTGAGAATGAGACTGGGCGATGGACAGCTCAGGCAGCTGTCCCAAGGAGTTCTTGTGGCTTATATGTGTGTACATGTATGTAAAAGATGTCTATTAATGTTCTTTGTACTAAAGAATTCTAGAAATACCTTTCATCATTCTCCATATCACAACATATGGAAACACACACACACACCCAGAGAAGTCAAGAATTCTTTTACCAAGGTTGGAGGCTTTGTTATAAACAACAAAGTGATAATCCCTTTATTGAGATGTATCTCTTCCCTTTACTCTGGCTGAGGTTTGCTAAAATGGAGATTAAAGGTACCTACTGCTTTGGGGAGAAAGCTCTGAATAAGGGGCCAGAATAAGAAAGAGAATGCGAAGAGAGACTGTTTTCAGCCTATTCTGCCTTTGACACTAAGGGAGAAAGGTGAAGAGAATTTTTGAGGTTTCTATGTTGTTTCTCTTAGCTCAACAGCATAGAAAATCTAAGGGGGACCTAGCTGAAATCCCCAGCTAAGAAGAAAGAGCACCCATTTCATTAGAATGGCCTGGGTCTTGCCTTTCGGAACTTCAGACGGGGTGGCAGTGAAAAACTGAGAAGGAGCTGCGGCCACAGCTAACATTGTTGCAGTGAATGCTTCCCTCTGCCCACCCAGTCAGCCATTCCCCTAATGGTGACTGAGGTCTAGATGGTTTGGACAAGTATTTTGCCATCAAATATAGAAATAAATATGGAGAATTACTAATTATAATACAAAAATAATAATGATAAAAACCAAAGAGAAAGCTACAAATAAAATACTATGGGAGTTCTTACAAAGCAGAAATGGCTTCCAGCCTGGGAATGGGGAATGATTAAAGATGAGCTTCCAGAGAGAAGGTTGCATTTGAACAAAGCTTGGAGCAAGCAGAGATGGTCCTTTTAAAAATCTACAGTTTCATTTGGGTCATAGAGCTACGAAGGAAGGAAAGAGAAGATACAGCTAGAAAAGTATGGTGCCCTGGCTGGTTGGCTCAGCGGTAGAGCGTCGGCCTGGTGTGCGGGGGACCCGGGTTCGATTCCCGGCCAGGGCACATAGGAGAAGCGCCCATTTGCTTCTCCACCCCCACTCCCTCCTTCCTCTCTGTCTCTCTCTTCCCCTCCCACAGCCAAGGCTCCATTGGAGCAAAGATGGCCCGGGCGCTGGCCCGGGCGCTGGGGATGGCTCCTTGGCCGCTGCCCTAGGTGCTAGAGTGGCTCTGGTCGCGGCAGAGCGACACCCCGGAGGGGCAGAGCATTGCCCCCTGGTGGGCAGAGCGTCGCCCCTGGTGGGCGTGCCGGGTGGATCCCGGTGGGGCGCATGCGGGAGTCTGTCTGACTGTCTCTCCCCGTTTCTAGCTTCAGAAAAATACAAAAAAATAATAATAATAAAAAAATAAATAAAAAATAAAAAAAAGTATGGTAATTCATTCAGCTCATTTGATAATTAGCATGTACGAGGCATTGTTCTAAGTTGTCAGAAAAAAAGATAAATATCAACCCGTTTCTACCACCACTACCCCCACCCATCAGTGACAATGACCCTGGCTCTGTGAGGAAACAAACACGTAAATAAATTATCTTTTCGGCCTGGCCGGTTGGCTCAGCGGTAGAGCATCGGCCTGGCATGCGGGGGACCCGGGTTCGATTCCCAGCCAGGGCTCATAGGAGAAGCGCCCATTTGCTTCTCCACCCCCCCTTCCTTCCTCTCTGTCTCTCTTTTCCCCTCCCGCAGCCAAGGCTCCATTGGAGCAAAGATGGCCTGGGCGCTGGGGATGGCTCCTTGGCCTCTGCCCCAGGCGCTAGAGTGGCTCTGGTCGCGGCAGAGCGACACCCCGGAGGGGCAGAGCATCGTCCCCTGGTGGGCGTGCCAGGTGGATCCCGGTCGGGCGCATGCGGGAGTCTGTCTGTCTCTCTCCGTTTCCAGCTTCAGAAAAATAAAAAAAAAATGAAAAAAAAAAATGAAATAAAATAAATTATCTTTTCTACCATGAAATTCAGAAAAGCCCTATGTTGCCTAGAGTCCAGAGCAAACAATGGCAGACTCATCACGGAACCTAGCCATGCCCTTTGGTCCCCTAGGAGACTGGCCCTGGGAATTCAGTCAAAGGGACTCAAGTGCTGTGTAAGTTAACCCAAACAAAAATTTTAGGTATGCAAATGATATTTGAAAATCAAATGTCCATTGCTTTAGATCATACATTAATTTCCAAGCCCCTACTTTAAAAAATAATCTACATCCTATTTAAAAAAAATTTATTGACTAATTTCTTAGAGGCAGGGAGAGAAAGAAAAACATCAATTTGTTGTTCTACTTATTGATGCATTCATTGGTTTATTCTTGTATGTGCCCTGATAGGAGATTGAATCTACAACCCAGGCATATGGGGATGATGTTCCAACAATATGAGCTACCCAACCAAGGCTAATCTAAATTCTTAAAGAAACTTTTTGACAGTGTGAGTGATATTTCAATCATTTAAAAGGTGTTTGATGAGTTAGGAACAGCAGTTAATGTTCTTTGGATATCAGCTATTAGAAAGACCAAACCACTAGCTTATAGTCTTCAAGAAAGCAACTTTTGATTGTCCAACTACCGAGATACTAGTTTTGGAATAGCTAACTTGCTGTTAAAGACCTCTAACTAGCAACTGGAAATGTTTAGGACATGAGGGAATTGGAATAGTCACCTCAACCCCCATGCTCAAGAAAGACTCACGTTACTCAAGGTCTTGCTGGGCAATTACTGAAGAAGGTAGAAGGGGAAGTAAGACCAGGTAGTGCCTAGCTGGTGCTAAGATGATTTGACTGCCCAAACATTGTTACTCACCCCTTCACCACGACTTTCAAAGCAATAGGCTTATTAGCCTCTCCCAACTCTCTAGAATTCAATTTTCCTTTGAGACTACTTTATCTTTTCAAAATGTCTCATTGCTCCTTCTGCCCCTCATTTTAATGAGACAATTGTTGGGAAAGGGTATTGTAAGGCCAGGAGCTGCTGCCATCATGGCCATTCCCGTGCAGGTTCTCACTGAATTTGGGCAGATGGTAATAAAACTGCAGAGCCAAAAATTGGTGGGCCATTTCTTTCTTCTAGTCTCACAACCAGCCGTCAAGTAAAAACAAACACACAGAGGACTCAAAAACCCACTCACACATTCTCCAGTTCCACAACAAGGAGAATCTTTTTCGGTTTTTCCTAGAATCAAAGGCCCCCAGCAGTCTCAGCAGAGCTCACAAAGCCCTTCACCCCTCTGGTTCCCATCTGCCAACATGGCTTCTTTCTCTCCAGCACTCTTCCTCCCTGCTCTCACTCTGCAAAAATATGGTCTCCTTCTTTCTTCTTAAAAGTTTTTGGGGCCCCGGCCGGTTGGCTCAGCGGTAGAGCGTCGGCCTGGCGTGCGGGGGACCCAGGTTCAATTCCCGGCCAGGGCACATAGGAGAATTTGTGCCCATTTGCTTCTCCACCCCCCCCCCTTCCTCTCTGTCTCTCTCTTCCCCTCCCGCAGCCAAGGCTCCATTGGAGCAAAGATGGCCCGGGCGCTGGGGATGGCTCCTTGGCCTCTGCCCCAGGCGCTAGAGTGGCTCTGGTCTCAGCAGAGCGACGCCCCGGAGGGGCAGAGCATCGCCCCCTGGTGGGCAGAGCATCGCCCCTGGTGGGCGTGCCGGGTGGATCCCGGTCGGGCGCATGCGGGAGTCTGTCTGACTGTCTCTCCCCATTTCCAGCTTCGGAAAAATACCAAAAAAAAAAAAAAGTTTTTGGTACGAAACCCCTCCCCCAGCAACATTAGCATAATAAAGCCCCTTCCCAAGCAGGAACAGTAATTAGCCGTTTCACCTGGTAGCACAATTCATGTGGGTAGCGCCATTCATGTGAGCAGTGGACATTTTAACAATTCATGTGAGCAAGCTTGGCCATGTGGTAAGTTTTAGCAAAGCATGATTAGCAACTCAGAAAATACAAATTTTACAAACTCATTTCCCAACAGGTATCTATACAGTATGTTTTAATGCAGGTCTCATCCCCTGAGGACAGCCTACCTTTTGCTCCAAATCAGCTTGGCATATATTTCTTTCTTTCAATGCAGGCTGTTTTGTCTTCCAGTGGCCCATGCTCATTTTGAATTATTATTTTGTCTTTCAGTGTTAACTTAGAGCCCCGCTTCTCACTCATTAGCTTCTTCATACCACACTATTCAGTCGTGATACAACACTTACTTACAAAAATCCCCTTACCTGTATTTACACATGGGTGATCCACACTCAGTGAGTACCAGTATCTTCTCAAGACAAAGTAAATTTGTCCAGTCAACTGAGTTCCAATGAGCAGCAAACAAAACTCACTTTTCATTTATATACAAGGTACTGGTTTATTAGTAATCAATTTTTACCATCATAGGGGACAATGTTTTAATATTGACATTTATTACATCCTTTTATGTTATTATGAGAGAGAAAGGGGTGGAGAGAGAAGGCAAGGCTGAGAAAATATTTGTGGAATAAATAAATTTTTCATCTTTGCTTTAAAATATTTGTTGCTTTGGTCACATAGGAGAAAATATTTCACATCCAGTGTTACAGCTTCAGAAACTCACCCTAAGTTTCTATAGCCTGGAGAGAAGTAGGAAGAGGAAAACTAAAATAAAGTGGTTTGGTATAATTTAGTAATATGTTCTCTGAGTAGACCTACCTTTTTCATGGCTCAATAGTGGTAAGGAGAATACTGTTTGGCAAGCAGAATACAACACAGAAGACAGCAAAGCTCTAGGGCATATAATATGATAAACTGTCAGCTACTTCAATATGCTTTATAGCATCAGACCATAGCTATCAGGAGCTTTACCATGAAGACTCAGGAAGGTAGAGTGGCAGACTGGAATTTGGTGCCTCTGATGACCACAGCTTCCAGAATTCACACCCCTGTATCAACTCATCTCAACTGCAGGCTTGGCCAGGTGATAAGTTTTAGCAAAGCATGATTAGCCCCTGTGCATTGAGACTTGTCCTCAGGTTCCCTCAGAATCCAGCCGCCACGCTATAAGTAAACCGCAGGAGCCAAGTTAAGAAGCTCACATGGAGGAGATTTAAGAATGCTGGTTTACTATCGGAAAAAACCAGGAACTGCATTATTCCATACGTAGGTGGGACATAAAAGTGAGACTAAGAGACATTGATAAGAGTGTGGTGGTTACGGGGGGAGGGGGGAGAGGCAGAGGGAAAGGGGGAGGGGGAGGGGCACAAAGAAAACTAGATAGAAGGTGACAAAGGACAATCTGACTTTGGGTGATGGGTATGCAACGTAATTGAACGACAAGATAACCTGGACATGTTATCTTTGAATATATGTATCCTGATTTACTGATGTCACCCCATTAAAAAAATAAAATAAAATAATAATAATAAAAAAAATTTAAAAAAAGAAAAGTAAAGCATTTTGAAGTTCAAGTTTTACGAGGTTGGTTTTCTGACTAATGAAGTCAGTAGGAAGTAACCCTTTTTCGGGGAGGACAGAAGTTGGACAGAAACTGAAATGCAAGTGTCAAGTGGATTTCTAGGCTAACCGTTTCTCAGCGAAACACAGAAGAATTGTCTGTACCGCTGATTTCACATAGAAAATCACTTTTCAGATTATTTTTCATAAGGTGACCAATTGCCCTCCTTTAGGACAATCCTTTTGTAAGTTCCATCTTCCCTTGAAAAGTGTCCTACATGTCCTCCTTTTTGATATTGGAAGACTAATTTGTAAATGTCCATATTCGATCAATGCAGAATTGATCCGTTGCATCTGATGTGATGTAATTGTATTTAAATGAGTACTTTTTTCTTACAATTATTAAAAATAGGCGTGTAAGCACAATTACTATATAAAATATTACAAATGTTTTTATTATGCATTTATCATATTATAGTGTATTATTGTTGCAATAAATAATGTTTTTGTTTAAAAAAAACTAAGAATGCTGGTTTACAGCCCCAGATGAGCTCCCAGCTAGAGACCAGTACTGCCAGCCAGGGGAGTCAGGTCACTTGGGACCTTCCACCTATTCCAGTGTCCCTACCAGCAACCCTCAAAGCAGAACTGCCAGATATCCCATAGACTCGTGAAAAATTATAAACCACTATTACTTAAGGCACTGAGTATTGGAGTATTCTTTGTGTATCAATGGACAACCCAAACAAGCAGGGAGTGAAAATAAGGTCTATATTTTATTGAATGAACTCAAAACCAGCATGGTACAGTTGTAACTCTGAGTGCACCAAGACCTGCTATTGTGATCCGTGGTTTTCAATATGGCTGTACCCCAGAACCACCTTCAGAGACTTTTCAAAGTGCACATAACCGGGTCCACCAAACATAATCAACAGAACCAAGTAACTTCTGTGTGAAAGCTCCACTGGAGTGTCCCCAATGCAGCACTGCCAGAGAGTCTATTGGACTGGCACAGCCAGTGTTTCAAAAGGAACTGTGTCACATTTAACCTTATATCCACCTTCTACGGACAATGGCATCTCATCGAGGATCTGTTGAATCTGTTATCATTGGTCCATTTCATGGAGCTATCCTATGCTCAGAGGGTCAATCAGAAAAGTGAAGCAGTGTTGGGGAAAAAATATCCACAACATACACTTTAATAACAAAAAATGTTTTTAAGGTCAAACTGAGCACATAAATCACAAATAAGGAGATGAAGGGAGAGGTTCCCTAACAGGGGCAGAAGAAAGAAGGAAGCCAGGAGCCTGGAGTGTGTCATTGCAACAACTGCTCCTTCTGTCCACCCTGGCTTCCTTGTGGTCAGAGGAAAGGAGGAGGTTGTGCAATTGTATATCTAAACCCTGAGTGAGGATGAGGCAGGTCAGAGGAAGCAAGGGGCGGGGGTGGCCCACTTTCCTCATCTGCTCAACATAAGCCTGTGAGGAAACAGGCTGACTCTTTTAATAATATCAATGAAAGACAAACATCAGGGGAACAGGCACTGAGGCTATGAGGTCCAGCTGGTCCCTCTAACAGGGAGACTCTCCCCCATTGCCAACCTTGCAGAACATGGACATATATTTATTAAGAAAAGGTGGGTTATTTTTTTAGCCCTGGCCAATTGGCTAAGTGGTAGAGCGTTGGTCCAGGGTATAGAAGTCCTGAGTTCGATTCCCGGCCAGGGCACACAGGAGAAGCACCCATCGGCTTCTCCACCTTTCCCCCTCTCCTTCCTCTCTGTCTCTCTTTTCCCCTCCTGCAGCCAAGGCTCCATGAGAGCAAAGTTGGCCCAGGCGCTGAGGATGGCTCCATGGCCTCCACCTCAGGCACTAGAATGGCTCCAGTTGCAACAGAGCAATGCCCCAGATGGGCAGAGTATTGCCCCCTAGTGGGTTTGCCAAGTGGATCCTGGTTGGGCACATTCTGGAGTCTGCCTCTCTGCCTCCCTACTTCTCACTTCAGAAAAATACAAAAAAAAAAGAGAAATTGTGTGCTTTTTGCTTTAATGTGAGATTGCAGCAGTAGAAATGAGCAAGATATCTCCAGACGGGTGGTGAGTGTTAGGGGTCAAGGCTCCCTACCAAAGTAAAAACCTTCCCTCAATGATAAGTTTTGAGATCTGGGTTTGGCTTTATTAAGACAGATAAAGGGTTTCTCTAAAGATAAAATAGAGTAATACATCTGAAAACATGGGAAAGAGTGAAAGGATATTTCATTTCTCTTCCCTGCTTGGGCATGTGTTAGTCAAGGCTCTCTTTGTTGCAAGTAAATGAAAACTACTCAAATGACTTAAGCATAATCAGGGAGTTCATTGACTCATTAAAACAAAAGTCTAAGGTAGTCTGGTCTCAGCCACGACTGGATCCAGGAGCTCAAGCAATTATTCATGAAACTGCAACTCCATTCTTGACCTGACCTTCCTATCTCCTCACTCCATTCTCTGACAGGACCACTCATTCCAGTGGCAAAATGGAAGCCAGAGCTCCAGGGCATTTTTCTATCCTCTCAGCAACCCTCTATGGCCTTTTGTTTTTCCCAAAACTATTTATAAGAACTGAGTCTCCTTCACTCTGATTGGTTCACATGTCCATCTCTGAGCCAGTCACTATGGCTTGCAGAATACAGTTTTCCTGTGGGACCAACCCTAAAGCATGGTGTGTAGAGTCAGTTCTGCCTAAGCAATATGATCCGACAGTAAAAGAGGGGCAGCTTCTGATTTTTTTTTGGTGTGTGTGTGTGTGTGTGTGTGTGTGTGTGTGTGTGTGTGTGTTTTAACAGAAACAGGGTGAAAGAATGTTGTCCAGGTAAATCCCCTCTCTGGCTTAAAGTAGAGAACTGGGCCACTGGAAGAACAACTTTCATTTTTGAAGAAGCAGTTCCATGTTTTCAAATAGTCACTGTGAGGGCCCTGCATGCGTGATGGAGCCCACAGATGCCAACTCTGTATCCTCCATGGTAAATCATTCTTGGTCTTTCCCCAGAACTCACAGTCATCCTAAAATGAACTGGAGTCATCTCCTCTAAGCTCAATCAACCTCATCCTCAAAGGCCCAGAACAGGGCAGCCCAACTAGAATTTCTTTCATCGGATGAAGTCAGTCAGTCAAAACTCGAGGATTCTTGGCCTCGGCTTCCCTGCTGGCTGTTGCTATGTGCCTGGAAAGTTAAACAACTGTTAAATCCTTCAGCTTTCTCTCAAGTATAAAAGGAGAAAGAGAGAATGAAAATCCAAGATTCTAACAAAAAAAATTATATTGAAATGAAAACATTTCAAATATACAGTCATCACTCTTATAAGTCATCTCACTTCTCACCTGGACCGAGTAACAATGTGTGACAGATTAATTAAAAAGAATGCCAATTTATTGATTTTACCACCTCATACTCTCTTCAGGTCTGTGAAAAATGTTTAATAGGTAAGTAAATTTTTTTTTATAGTTCTCTACAAATCTGCTCTACATCAAAGATTGTATTGGGGGAGGGTGTTGCCCAGATACAGAACAGAATACTTAAGCTGGGATAGTTGGATTGAGCTTCGCCATTCCTGATACAATAAAGTATCGGAAGATGTAATGAATAAAAGTCTCCAAATTCCCAGCTTGGTGGTCAAGGTATTTCATAGTCAAGCCAGTACCTCATGTCTCTTATTGCACATACTGTAGTTGAAGAAGTAAGAAGCCAGTCCCTTCTTCATTCTTAGCCTCCATCTTGATCCAACTCCCACTCTCTGTCTGAACTCAACCAGGTAACTATTACATGTGTTACTGTCACTTGTGAGTTGTCTCAAGAGCAAAAGCATGGAAGAATGCAGGAGTGGGCAGAATGAAAAGGAGCACCGAGGAACATACTCCACCTACCTGCTCATAATCTCTTGGCCTCCAAACTGGACAGAACTAAGAATATGGACAAGAGCAGTGAACAACAAGAGCAAAGGAAGATGTATCCTTTCACTTTCAGAAAGGCTATTTGCATACCCCCCCTTAGCGCAAAGAAGAAGGAATGACTTTGCTTTATCCTATAGCATTGCTGAGACACCCTGAAAATTCTCTGGTATAGTGGGTTTTAAAAGGCAAAAGATTTATGCAATCTGAAGAGAAACCAGAGTATAGTGTAGTAGTTTTTAAATTATGTATCATGTATCCCTTAGATCCCACATGAAGAGATTATTTTCATATCTGTATGCTAAATTGGTGCCCGCCCTGTCATTGCCTGCCACTCCTGTCCTCTCCTCCCAGCCAGAACTCGGAATCCAGGCCTCAGAAAACAAAGTCTCTACAGTCCTGGAAAGCCTAATGAGCTGTGAGCTTGAACACAGAAAGAGTCATGGCCGCATGAATCTACTTTCTGTACCCTCACTTTGAGCCTCATTGCCAGTCTGGCTCTTTGTTTAGGTGACCTTTGGCCTCTGGAGTCAATGTTTGTCTTCTAAATGATATTTCAACACTAACATCTGGTGATGTCCCCCAGCCTGACATTTGTGAAGCAGATGCTCCCAGTGGCCTGGAGTGTGCCTTCTGGGTCAATGTTTTCAATAATGCCCTCTGGCATTGATCTCTGTGGTACCTCTCCCCAGGTAAGAAAAGAAATGCCACTAGGAAATGGCTGAGAGAGAACACTTCAGACCATCTGGAGGCAATCTTGGAATATAAAACCCCAGAAGTTCTTGTATAAAGAAATACCTAGAGGTAGGGAGTAAAGGGAAAAAAAATCAAGTCCTTGGTATTTTTTTTTTTTTGAAGTTGTTCTTTAAATAATCTAGCAGTTCAGGCCTGACAAACCTATACTTCATTTTAAGTAATTTCTTTACATGTTTCCCTTTCTGTGTTCAGGATTCTCTCTCTTTTGAAACAGAAGATAGAATCTCTTGCCGAGAAAAGACAGCCCTCTCTCCCCTCTCATTCTCACTCTCCCTCCACAAGTGCAGGTGCGCGCACACGCACGCACGCACACACACACACACACACACACAGCACATACTTTAATGTACTTAGTATGAGGTTCCTTTCAATGTGGGCCTACAGAAAACTTTAAAAAAATCTTACAATCTAGAATAGAAATTCAAATAGCCTACATTTGAACAATGGTTTCTTGTTTTTTTAATTAAGGATTTTCCCCAAGATTCTGAAAAGCTTTCAAAAGTACTAAGCAGGTCAGTGAGAATTATTTATGTCAAGTGGATGAACATTTTTAATTCTCTAACACTGGCTTTCAAGATCTTCTTTCATCGCCAGTAGAAAACAACACCTACATAACCACCTACAGAGCTTTGGAAATCTCAATCTACTCAGGATTCAGTCTAGGCATGGTATACATGAGGTTCCTTTGTAATATTTACCACATTGCCATGTGGCTTCTCTTTCCAAAGAGCTTAGAAGCCATCATCCTCTCAGTCGTTCATTTTCATAAAGACTGTGCAGTCCAAGTGGTCCAGAAGAACAGGGAAAACAATTGCACAAACCAATTTGAAAGGGGGCAGTAGACAGAATTCTAACCTGACCCCGAATGACTCTTACCCTTGTATAATTAATTCCCTTCTCCAAGTGCATATAGAACTTGTGAATTGTTTCTAACCAACAGACTATGGGAATGATGATGGGATATCACTTCCATATTATATTATGCTATATGGAAAAAGTAAAAGAATTTTTGCAGTGGAATTAAGGTCCCAGATCAGTTGACTTTAAGGTAATAAAAGAGGATAATCTGGAGTGAATCAAACCTAATCAGGTGACTCCCTTAAAAAAGGGTCTAGAGTCAGGGAACCCAAGCAAAAGAGACTCTTCTGGCTTGGAAGAAGTAAGCTGCCATGTGAGAAAGCCACACGGCAAGGACCTGAGGGAAGCCTCTAGGAGCTGAGAATAGTCCTTTAAACAGGGAACACAACTAGACAGCTGCAAGGAAATGAGCAATGCAAACAAACTGAATGAGCTTGGAAGCAGATTCTTCCCCAGTCAAGTCTCCATCCAAGAGCACAGCCTGGTTGACACCTTGATTTCAGCCTTGTGAGAGCCTGAACAGAGAACCCAGTTGATCCATGCCTGGATTTCTGAGCTTCAAAAACTACGGATAATAAATTAGTGTTACTTGAAGCTGATAAAGTTTATAGTAACTTGTTACACAGCAATAGAAAACTAGTACATGGGATTAACTGCAGAGCAACTCAAATAGCTGAAATCCTACATTCTACTCTACCCATCCACTAAATACTTTGTGGACCTTAGAGATATTCTTCCCTTGAGAATCAGCAGTTCATGAGATAGAAGAGAATGTGACTCTGTCTCAAACTATGGATGGATGGATGGATGGATGGATGGATAAATAGATAGACAGAGATACATACACAGTGAGTACTGTGTGCCAGGATCTCTAGTGAGTGCATTAAATGTTCCAGCACATTTAGATGAAGGGTTAGAGTTAAAATGGTGGGTAGACTAAAAGAAAGAAAAAGAAACTAACAAAACAAGTAAAAGGACACAAAGATTCACCCCTCACAAGGTCACAGGTTTGTTGGCAGTTTTGAATCCATAGTCCATCAAATCATGATGTATGTACCATATTTCACCATGTATAAGATGCACCTTAATTTTGGGGCCCGGTATTTGAAAAAAAAAAGTATTACATAAAGTTATTGAACTCAAGTTTTATTCATCATAAAATTTATACAACCCCTCATCACTGTCACAACTCCTATCTATTAGCTTGTCCTCATCTGTGTCTGATGATGAATCACTGTCTTCATATACTGCCTCGTCCTCAGTTCATCTATGGCATTTGAAATGCCACACTTCTTAAATGACTTGACTGTAGGGTTTCTTCTTCCTGAAGCCAGTCTCGGATTGATTTCTCAGTTGAAGGAAGAGGCAGATTTAACAGTGGGCTCACTGAGCATGCCCAGTGCCCCAACTTCTGAAGGGCCCCGCAAAACCTTAACTTTACACTTTTATCTAATGACACAAAGTTTGGTTTTATATGTGCAATTTTAACATTAATAATACATAATATTTTTTATTTATTTAAAAATATGGTTAACATGTATTTTTATTCTCCCTGTCTCTCTCTCTCTCTCTCTTTTTTTTTAAGGGGCCCAATATTTTCTCCTGTGCCCAAAGCCTCAACCAACCTTAATCTGCCTCTGGTTGGAGGAGGACCAAATTTATGTTCAGCAGCACGATCTCCATTCACTTTTGCAAACTGGATCACTTTTAACTTGAATTCAGCACTGTAGGAAAATCTTTTCTGAGCCATTTCTGGGCAGAAAATGGCAAAACATAACCTATCATAATATACTGGTAACAAGTGTGAAACAATGAGTGCAAAGACAAGCACAAAAAAGCGGAAAATGCAAGTAAAAAAAATCCACAACCACTGTATAAGACATACTCAGTTTTTAGACCCAAAATTTTTCAGAAAAAGGTGCATCTTATACATGAGGAAATATCATAATACTAATAGTTTTTGCAGTAGCTTTCCTTGAGTGGACCGTAGGTGGTCTGTATTCACACATGTGAATAGGATACATACATAGATGGGATGCTTTATACCTATTGGTCACAACCTATTAAAGGATCATGAAGCAACAATCGGAGAAGTGTGAAAACTACTACTGATGTGGAAGCATTGTATGAGCTGTGAATTTCAGTATTTTAAAGGAAATGGTGTTGTTGTTTTTTAAAGTATGATAGATGTAACTTGTTTAAAGCAAACCAAGGTTAGTAGAAAGGATAATGCTAACTGCTAAACAGCTAACCTCCGAAGCTCAGTAGCTAACTCAAAGGAAGTTTTTTTCTCACTCACATAAGATCTACTTGGCATTGCCAGGGATTGGGGTTATGCCCCACAAAACCTTTCAGGCACCTAGACGGGCAAAACTTTACCATCTTTGATGCGTGGTTTCTGAGGCTGTTCTGCATATCAACATCCAGTTGATACATGGAGGAAGATTTAGTGTGAGTATCCTGGAAGTAGAGTATCTAACTTCAAACCTCACACAATTGGCCAGAATTCAGGCAAATGGACCTTCTTAGCTGTAGAAAGGGCTAGGATAAATACCCAAACTCATTCTGCTTCCATCTTCTTCTCTCTTGCAAGCTCTGCCCTTTGAAGGAACCCAAGCACAAATCAGAGGGCAAGTGAATCCACTGATTCAGTCCATGAAATCAGTTTCTCATGACCGAGGCCATGGCAGAGAACGGCAGCAAGTGAATTCAGAGAGGTCACCAGAAGACATCAATCAGAGCATGAAATTACATGAAGCCAAAGGACTAGAAAGGAGCAGTCCATGAGCAAGAACACTGAAGTCCCATAAAGGGTTTTCACCGAGTTAGTTAATGACTGAAGATACCGTTAAAGAAAAATTGGGCCCTGGCCGGTTGGCTCAGCGGTAGAGCGTCGGCCTGGCGCGCAGGGGACCCAAGTTGGATTCCCGGCCAGGGCACACAGGAGAAGCGCCCATTTGCTTCTCCACCCCTCCCCCTCTCCTTCCTCTCTGTCTCTCTCTTCCCCTCCCGCAGCCAAGGCTCCATTGGAGCAAAGATGGCCGGGCGCTGGGGATGGCTCCTTGGCCTCTGCCCCAGGCGCTAGAGTGGCTCTGGTCGCGGCAGAGCGACGCCCCGGAGGAGCAGATCATCGCCCCCTGGTGGGCAGAGCATCGCCCCCTGGTGGGCAGAGCATCGCCCCTGGTGGGCGTGCCGGGTGGATCCTGGTCGGGCGCATGCGGGAGTCTGTCTGACTGTCTCTCCCCGTTTCCAGCTTCAGAAAAGAAAAATTGGGTCATTGTTGAGAGTTGCATTTGAGTTGAGGTTTTAAATGTGGAAAGAACACTAGACTAAAAGTTAGAAAAAAATGATTTCTGCTTCTACTCCCCTCCTACTACCTGCAAGATTTTAGACAGGTTACTCAACTTGGCTAAACCATGGTATTATATCTGTAAAACTTTAAAATAATCGCACCTTTCCCAGCCTTAATCATAGATTTGATCTGAGAGGACCCAATGAGATATTTGAAAGCACTTTTTAAGTTAAAACATGGGTCACAAATAATACTGATGAGTTTTGTGCGTTATTGTTCTCATTATTCAAATTATAGTGTTAAGCTTGTGAGGAAAAAAAAAAGTGATCCTGATTAAACTGCCACTTTCTCAGTGACTTTGTACCAAATATGAATGAAAAGATCAATAAACTTCAGTGTAAAACCCATCTCTCCCATGAACCTTTCAAAGGAGTTTCTGCTGATGTTTGGGTGTGCTACCTGAAACATCTCCTCTTTCCCTGGAGTTATCATTTACACTTAAAGATACCTCAAACTAAAGAAACCCACAAACGAGAGAAAGCTCCTTACAATAGAGCAAGGCACCTTCCTTTTGGGTTTCCCAGGTGATTTGGGGGTTGGGAAATGAAACCTCAAAGCCCACCCCCTCCTTCCCAGCCTATAGCAGAAGAGTGAAAATGAGAAAGGAGGAGAGACAGGGCCCCATCTGTGGGGAGTTCAGTCCCTGTCCCTACCCTGATCTCAGAGGGAAACTAACGGGTTCCTGAAAATCAATGGAACATTGGAGATGCCCCAAGAAAGTGAAGGTTGCACTCTGTCCCGTGGTTGCACCTCTGAGTCCACAGCCAGTTTGTTGAGCTGCCCTGGGCCTGACTGAGGCGGATGTGCAGTGGGGCAGCTGAATGGAGAGAACTGGAAAGAGAAGACAGATGAGACAGAAGGAACAGCAGTGGAGCCACCTCCGTCCCCACCGGTGGTGGGTAATCTATGTGCCTCACGCAGCCTGTCTCCAAGGCAGGCAGAAGGGCCTGCTACACCGCTGAAATCTCAAGTTCTTATTTTCATTTTAACCAGTATGAGGAAGTCTCACCTTTCCATAAATCCATTCAAGAAAAATTGCTGATTGTGTGTAAACTGATGGAAACCTCAACGCTTTGAGTTCATGGTCCATTTTATTTCAGTCATTAGGGTTCCTTCGTTCCTATATGAAATATTCGCTGTGGATTGTAAGTAAAAATGGTCTTTTTAAAGAAAAACTTAAAATACCTCACAAAAGACATGCTTGATAATAGAAGGAAGAAACTATGATATGGTCATAAAAGCCCCACCAGCTTCCCCTATTATTTGAAAGCTGCTTTTAATTAATATCTGAAATATTGACAATTAAGCATAAACTTAAATGTTTAAGAAGCTTTTCTAATACTTGCTAAGTTGAGAGCACTTTTTTCACATTTAATAATTTAAAGTTGAATTACATTTTAAAATCTCTTGTTTGCTAAGATTCTAGCTCACACACAAACCACTGAAATTAAGAAGAATTTTATAGGCCAGTTTGAATGTAAGGTAAATATGTAAAATCAACAGCTTTTATTTATGACTAGCAATAAATCCCTAGAGAGAATATAGAAAAGAATATTCCATTCACAACAGTGACACAATTTTAAAATGTTAAAGAATAAATTATGAAGAGTGCCTCAGGAAAACATGTATAAAGCTATAAAATCTCAGTGAAGGACATCAATGAACATTTGTGAAACTGGAAAGGCAAATTATGTTTTTAGGTGCAAAATCTTCACATCACAAAAATGTGACTTCTCCCCAAATTAATAGACAATTTAATTCAAATTAGAATCTTAACTGGTTTTTATTTTAATTAGATAAAATTATATTGAAGAATAAATGGGCAATTTCCGGCATGACAGGATGTGGAGTACTATGGAACTGCTCCCCAGGAGAACCCGTAAAAATTGTTTTTAAAAAATGTCATGTCTCTGGAAATGGACCTAAGGGCAAATAGCAAATAAAGAAACGTCTACTCAAGAAAATCAACTGAAATTCAGTAGTTGAGTCCTTGATTTTGAACCAAGGCTGCTGCTCAGCAAAACAGAAACTCTACTCAAGGCTGGTACAGCCAAGAACACAGGACTTGCTGTCCCCTGAGCCCCCAGTTATAGGAGTTTCTTCCCCAGAAGTGCAGGATGCCAGCATTTTCCATCCTATGCCCAGTTACCTGCTTCTGAGGCTAAATTCTGAAATAGAGCAACCAAGTAATGAGAATCTTCTTCCATTCAGCCCCCCACTGGTGGGGAAAACTGTACAGTATATGAATGATATTTCAGTAAACATGTTTTTTAAAAAAAGTGGAAGAATATATACCTAAAAATACCCAAGAAAAGTATGAAAAGGGAACACACGACTCCCCAGATGTCAGAACTTAATATAAGGCCACTACATTCAAGTTACAAAATTATGGACAAAGGGATAGATAACAGATCTGAACTGACATACAGAAATAAATCCCCATGCATATGAAGATTTAATACATGACAATGATATATCAACTCAGTGGCGATAGACAAATTATTGTGCTAATAGTGCTGACACAACTGGCTAGACATCTGGAAGGAAAAATACACTGGACTCCTATATTACTTCACACACAAAAACAAATTCCAACTCTATTGAAGACTTAAGCGAAAAATAAAAATTTGCAAGAATATTCAGGAGACCCCATGTACAAGGTAGAGTTAGGGAGGCCTTAACTAACATGGGAAACCTTGATACTATAAAAGAAAAATAGACCTATATTGTGTGTGGCAAAAGATTCTATAGACTTACAATAGACAAGAGTCATAAAAAAAAAAAATCTAAATGGTCAATCACTGTAATGAAATTCTCACATTCAATACTAGTCAGGGAAACACAATTGAAATGGTAATGGGTATCATTTACACCTCCCAGAACAGAAAGACTTTAACAGAGGAGTATATATCATACCTAAGGTTAAGGAAGAAAAGAATGCGCTCATATGTATACTTTGCTGGTGAAAATATTATGGCCCTTTTAGCAAAGCAGTCTGGCAAAATCTATCCATTTGGCTCAGTAATTCCATTCCTTGGAATCTATCAAAAGCAGCAACACAAAAGGAATAATGAAGATGATTATTGTGGCATGTTTTTTATAATGGATAAAATAACCAAGCAAATTCCCATCAATAAGGATTAAATAAAATATGATACATCACGAATCAAATGTGTACTTAGAGGAATTTCTAAAGAAGCAAGACACAGAAGATTGAGTATAATGTAGTCTTAGTTTTTTTAATTTTTATTTAGAAAATTAAATTTAGGCCTGACCTGTGGATAAAGTATTGACCTGGAACGCTGAGGTCAAAGCCCTGGGCTTGCCTGGTCAAGGCACATATGGGAGTTAATGCTTCCTGTTCTTCCCCCATTCTCTCTCTCTCCTCTCTAAAAAAAATAAATAAATAAAATTTTTTTAAAAAATAAGAAAATTAAATTTAATGGGGTGACACTGATCAATAAGAGTATACAGGTTTTAGGTAAACATTTCTAAAGTATTTGAACTATTGGTTATGTTGTGTACCCTTCACCCAAAGTCAAATCATTTTCCATCACCATATATTTGTCCCTCTAGTTTTATTTTTAAATGGTTAAACTACATAAGAATAAATACATGTGTGTGTGTGTGTGTGTGTGTGTGTGTGTGTGTTCATTTTCATTTGAGAGTAAAAACATGGAGAAAATTATGGAAGATTATAAACCAGATTACCATTGTGGATTACAGGGCAAGGGTTAATGATTGTGGGTGAAGAAGAGTATGGGTAAAAAAGAAAAATAGTAAAATAGTAAAAAGGAACATACCAATTCATTTTTATACACATATTTTAAATTATATTTATGTATACAGATGTCATTTTAAAAATAATAAATTTGACAAATGATGTAGAAATGCCAAATCTATTAGGACATGGCTCAATGGCTAGAAAGGACAGATAGAAAATCCAACTCTCTGCAGTGGCGTGTTCAATAGAGGCATTTGTTTCTATTCTCACAAATCAGCTGTCTTTTGTCAATGTCATGTAAACCTGACCTCCCCTGAGCTTTCCTACTATTGACGTCCGCAATTGTACACAGCAGCCCCTACCCTTCTCTTAGTTCTTCCCATTCTCTTCACTAAAGCCAACCCGTCACCTTCTCCTGCCTTCTCCAGTAGTTGTCCATCGCTGTTTCTATTGGCTTCTGTACCTTCAGTTCCTTCCTGAGTTCGCTTCTTCCCAAGCTTCCCCTCTCTCTGACAACTCTCACAGTTAGACTGTACAAAAGTAAACTGGTTTGTTTCCATCATCTGTGGGCAACTTTCAAATCTTGACTTCCAGCCCAGATTTTTCTTCCCAGCCCCACCTGCTATGTCCAGCAGCCTGTGCAGCGTCTCCACCAGGGTATCCCGAGGCACTTCGGACTCTGCATGTCTATGCTCAATCACTAGGGTTGCCATAACAAGGTACCACCAACAGGTGGTTTAAACCAGTGGTCCCCAACCTTTTTTGGGCCACAGACCGGTGTAATGTCAGAAAATATTTTCATGGACCGGCCTTTAGGGTGGGACAGATAAATGTATCACGTGACCAAGACAAGCATCAAGAGTGAGTCTTAGACGAATGTAACAGAGAGAATCTGGTCATTTTTTAAAAATAAAACATCGTTCAGACTTAAATATAAACAAAACGGAAATAATGTAAGTTATTTATTCTTTCTCTGCGGACCGGTACCAAATGGCCCACGGACCAGTACCAGTCCACGGCCCAGGGGTTGAGGACCACTGGTTTAAACAACAAAATTTATTTCCTCACAGTTCTAGATGCTGGAAGTCCAAGATCAAAGTTGTCCAACATGTCTGGTTTCTCCTGAGGCCTCTCGCTGTGAGGCCTGTCGCTGTGACTTGCAGACAAGACTTTATGCTATGTCCACACACAGCCTTTTCACTGTGCACGTACACCGGATACCTCTTTCCCTTATAGGGACACGGGTCATATTAAATGAGGGGCCCACCTTAATGGTATCATTTTAACTTAATCACTTATTTAAAGGTCCCATCTCCAAATACAACCATATTCTGAGCTTATGGGAATTAGAATTTCAACATATGAATTTGGAGGGGAATACATTTCAGCCCATATGATGTCCAAAATAGAACTCATTATTCACATTGCAAACAGTAAACATGCCTCCCCTTTCTTTTTATCTAGCACAGAAAAATGTGTCAACCCAGAGTCCTGAGCTAGAAACCTCAGAGTTATCCTTGTCCCCTGTCCCTGTGCCCCACTTCCATCCACTTGTTCACCACATGCAGCCTCCATGTCTCCAACATCGCCAGCATGGCCGGGGAGACCATCACTCTGTTAGAATACTGCAGCAACTCCCCACTCTTTTTCCAGCAAACAGCCAGGCCACATTCAATCTAGTCTCCTCTCTACTACTAGAATGGTCTATCTTCTTTTAAAAATAAAACCTAATTATCCCATACCCTGTTTAAAAACTTTTGCTCTCTATTATATACAGAAGGAAACCCAAATTCCTTTGCTTGGCATAAAGGACTGTCCATTACCTGCCCTCAACCTAGGGCTTTGCCTTATCTTCCAGCACTCTATCCACTCATGGCCTATGTTCCAACAGCACTGAATATTTTTGCCCCAAATATCTTATGTCCTCTCTTCCCTGCTCTAGATGTTCTGTTCCCTGTCCATGAAATGCCACTCCTTCTCTTTTATCTTAGGTGAAGTTCTAGCCACTCAGCAAAACCCAGATCAAAGTGTTTTCTGTGTTCCCAGTTAGTCTCTCATCTATACTCCCAGACTGATTTATCTACATTACATAAATTTATTTAACCATTGTAACTTTTCATCCTACATTTCTTTCTTCCCTACCAGCCTATATGTATCTCAAAGATGGAGGGCCTACTTACTTGGTACTCATAAAGTGTCTGTTGCATGAATGATTCACTGGGACCTGTGTCCTACAGCTCCTCAGACTCCACATGTCACAGTGGAACTCACGGTCATGCTTTCTGTGCCTCTCCTTTTCCCAAGGCCCATGACCCCATCATGCACTTCACTATTCCTCTCAGACATGTAGTTTTTAAATCTTGGACTCCTGGCCCTGGCCAGTTGGCTCAGTGGTAGAATGTCAGCCTGGCATGTGGATGTCCTGGGTATGACACCCGATCAGGGCACACAGGAGAAGCAACCATCTGCTTCTCTTCTGCCCATTCTCTTCCCCTCCCGCAGCCATGGCTCTATTGGTTCGAATGCATCAGACCCTGGCACTGAGGATAGCTCCATGGAGCCTCCACCTCAGGTGCTAAAAATAGCTCAGTTGCGAGCATGGCCCCAGATGGGCAGAGCATTGGCCCCAAATGGGGGTTGCCGGGGTGATCCTGGTTGGGGCGCATGCGGGAGTCCATCTCTCCATCTCCCCCATCCTCTTGCTTGGGAAAAAAAGAAAAAAAAATCTTAAACTCTTCTTGGATTTCACCTCTGACTTAATTCCCAAAATAGTCAGCTACCAAAGGGTTGGAGTTTATTCCTAAAAAGTCTCTGTTCCCACCAGAAACCAAGCCCACACCACCTTCAGCCTGCATCTGCCTGATCCTGCGGCCCCTGCTTTCAGCCTCTCTCAACCCAAACTGCTTGTGGACAGGTTTCCTTAAACATCACCTGTAAAATGTTATTGTAGTGGATCCCTATTGCCAAAGGAGTTTATTTCAAATTCCTCACTCTGGCACTCAGTGAAGTAAATTCGCTGACCTGCCCTTACTTCCTAGGGCAGCTCATCATGGACGCCAGGTACATCATCACATCCCCTGCCAAGGACTTCCCCCTTTCCCATATCTTACCATCCCTTCAATACTCTGCTCACTCCTTTATTCCATATTTACTGGGAACCCTCTCTATGCGAGTCATTGTGTTAGGCTCTGATGGTGAAATAAAAAAGGCAAGGTTCCTGACTTCATATAAACCAGTTGTCCTCAGATTTTACTATGCTTAAAAGTAGGAAAGGTACTAAGTTAAAATAAAGATTCCTGCACCACGCCCCCTTGCACAGAGATTCGTATTTGTAAGTATAGAGTAAGGCCTACAGGGTTCCTGCTTACCAAATTCCGAGGTGACTCTAATGGACTCCGCTTTGAGAAACACTGATATAAACTGACAATTACAATAAGCATAAGAGCCTTGGGTGAGGTAAACAAGTTATGATGGGAGCACGCTGTATTTGAAAGGCAGTCTTAATAATCGGGCAAAGAGGAGGATGAGTGAGTGTGGAGGGATTAGAGGAGGACCTTCCATGAAGAGGGAACAACTTGCGCAATGCAAAGTTTGCAAAGGCTGGGACCAATTAGAGCGCAGAAAATAACTCAATAAGGTCGAATCAAAGATTCCAGTAAGAAGGGATGGCAGATGGGCAACAGGCTGGCCAGCCAGCACAGACCTGTCCCAAGGACAATGAGTCTTAAGTGGGGGAGTGTCATGATCAGATCGACTTCAGAAAGATCAGTCTGGAGGATGGACTGTAGGAGAGCAAGTCTAGAGCCAAAGAGAACATTTAGAGACTGCTAATGCTATCCAGGCCAAAAAGCATGAGGAAAACCAGAACAATGGCTTCGTGGCTTATTACTTCTGTGATTGCTATTCAGAAATGATCCTGAAGTCATTACCAGAATAGGACCTCAGACCGCTCGCCGCTGCCACACTTGCTTGGCTCTTTTCCCACTTCGGCACTCCCCCAGATTCCTGGAGAAGGGCAATAGAAAGGAAAACGAGTTGTAAGAATGTTAGAAGTCCATAGACAGGTGGAAGGGAGAAGTTCATACTGCTTGCTCTGCACACAGCTAATGAAAATCTGTTCCATTTTATACCCTATTATCAGTACAATGCCCATGGGGAGATGACCGAGGCCATTGGCTGCAATTCTTTGTTTGACTCTTTTGGTAGAATTTCAATGACAGTAAGTTTTTACTTGCTTGTTTGTCCTTGGTTTTTATTTTCTCAAATTATATGCATACATGTTTTTAAAACTTAGCTAATATTAAAAGATGTATAATGAAGAATATCAGCACTCCTTAATCTCTCTCTCCCTATAGCCCAATCCCACTCTCCACTAGAAACCACTTTTAATTATTTTAGTTGTGTCTTCTAGTACTTTACGCCTTATTTCTATGATTTTCTCTTTATTACAGGTTGTACGTATTTTAATTCTGCTATGCCTTGGTGTAGTTTTTTTGTGTGATTTTTGTGCTTGGGGTTTATTGAGCTTCTTGGATCTGTGAGTTTGTAATTTTCATTCCAATTGAAAAAATGTTGGTTATTATGTCTTTACAGCTTTTTTCTATCCTCACCTTAAGAAACTACAATTATACCTACACAAATTCCTCAAGGTTGACCTACAGCAAACAGATACTCTCTTCATTTCTTTTTTATCTTTTTTCTCTGTGTGTTTCATTTTGGATAGTTTGTTCTCTGTGTCTTCAGGCTCACTAATCTTTTATTCTATAATGTCTAATCTTCTGTTAATCCTATCCTATTTTTCATCTCAGACACTGTCATTTTCATATATGAAAGTTTTTGTTTGGGTCTTTTATATCTTATGTGTCTCTAACATGCTGAATATTTCCTCTCGCTTCTTGAGCAAATAGAATACAGCTATAGTACCTATTTTTAATATATTTTAATATCATTGTCTACTAATTCTATCATCTGTGTCATTTAATGGATTGGTTTTTATTGACTTTTCTCTTCATTATGGGTCATATATATTCCTACTTCTTTGCAGGCCTGGTAATTTCAGAATAGATTCCAGACTTTGTGAATACTGCCTTATTGGGTGCTGATATTTTTATATTCCTATAAATATTCTTAAGTTTTGTTCTGAAGTATGGTCACTTGGAAACAGTTTGATCCTTTCAAGCTTCATTAGGAGCAATATTTGGTCTAGAGCTAACTGCTTCTCCACTATTAAGGCAAACCCTTCTGAGTCTCTACCTAATGTTCTATGAATTATGAGGTTCCCAGCTGGTAGAAACAAGAACTATTCTTGGCCCTGTCTGAGCTCTAAATATTGCTCCCTCTAGTCCTTTCCAATGGTTCTTTCCCCAACCTTAGTTAGTTTTCTCACATGCAAATGCTTATTAATACCCAGTGAAGGCTCAAGGGGGACCCTCTGCAGATCTCCGGAGCTCTTTTTCTGTGCGTCTTTCTTCTCTCTGGTACTCTGCCTTGAGAGTTCTAGGTACCCTGCTCTCCTTCCCCACCACTTTCTCAACTGAGTCTTTCAGGTTCCACCTGTGCTCCTGTGCCATGACCTCACATCTTTCTCCAGGTAGAAAGATGGAACAATCATAGAGCTGTTCTCATTTGATTCCTATTTCTCAGAGATTCAGAGATCACTGCCTTTTTTTTTTCATGATTCCCAATGTTTTGAAATGCATGCTTTCATATATTGTGCCCAGTTTTTGTTTTATCTGAAGGGTAAATCTGACCTCTATTATTATAACTCTGCTGGAAATGGAAGTTCAATTCCATGTTTCTAAATAAAAGGTTTATGCTGATATTTCTGGATATTTTTTAGACGTTATGAACTGGTGTGTGTGTGTGTGTATGTGTGTGTATGTGTGTGTATTTTTCTGATATGAGAAGTGGGGAGGCAAGGAGACAGACTCCTGCATGCGTCCAACCAGGGTCCACCCGACATGCCCACCAGGAGGCGATGCTCTGCCCATCTGGGGCATTGCTCTGTTGCAACCAGAGCCATTCTAGCACCTGAGGTGGAGGCCATGGAGCCATCCTCAATACCCAGGCCAACTTGCTCCAATGGAGCTTTGGCTACGGGAGGGGAAGATAGAAAGAAAGGAGAGGGAGAAGGGAGGAGAAGCAGATGAGACCTTCCCCTGGGTGCCTTGACCAGGAATCAGACCCGGGACATCCACACGCCGGGCCGACGCTCTACCACTAAGCCAACCAGCCAGGGCGTGAACTGTTGTCTTTATTGGTCATAAAGCTGCTTGCCAATTAACCCAGACTTGGCCTTCTCAGAGTTATTTGCAAGACAGTGCCCTAGATCGTCAGTTCTAACCAACAGATTAGAGTTAGCAAACAAGCTAAAACACATTTTACATCCTAGGACTAGATGTTACAGGGCTTCTCAGTTCTAAAAGTCTATGCGATTCTGGTGAGGTATTGGAAGATGAAGTGGAAATCATATAAGTTATTACAGCTAATTGGAAGCAATTACAGTCAAGTTTATTAAGTGTCAAAGTTATAACTGGTAATTAAAGAAAGTTTTGAGAAAAAAGTGTGAAGGCATTTACTTTTTTCAGCTAGTATTAAGAGTAGGCAGACTTGTAGTAGGAGTTGAGAAGAGTTAGTGGGTAACACAGAAGATGTAGTTGATAGAATTTCTCGCTTTCTACTCAGTAACAGTGGAGAAGAAGAATTACAGATGAGAACTCAACCTCTAGGATCCTCATCCAGAGAAAATATCATAGATATGCCACCCAAGAGAGCGAATAGGCTGGGGTCCACAAACTCTATAGTGACACCTGTGATTAAATGACACAGCTAAGAATTTTAAAAGGTTACACACAGATTTTGCTAACCATGTAAATGTTCTAACTTGATTTTCATTTTATTCTCTGAAAAAAGAGAAAACGCAAGTCTTTAAGAATAGTTCATTGGAGGTATGCATCATTAAAAAAAACTAGTTTTCACTATTTGATTAAATAATTTGCCTAAATAGAGAGTGAATATAAAATCTGCAGAGAGCAAATTAGATAAAAAATTTTCCATGTAGATAAAACTAGGAAAACTGGATATAATAATAACAACAACAACAATCTCAGTGGATCATAAAACAAACAAGAAAAGGAAAGGCTCCCAGCAGCTGGCATAATTGAGCGAAAGATGCTGGCTCTACACATTCCCCTCTCTGGGCCAAGGAGGAATCTGTTAGCCTCGCTCTGGGGAGGGAGGAAATGACAGACACTTCCCCCAAGCCCAGTTTGTCCCTCCACAGACAGGCCTGATACAACTGGTGGCCATGGAGGAGGAAGGAACTGTGGAGAGGAGACTCAAACACTCTCACTAAGCTCTCTCTTTGGAGGAAAGAGCTGGAGGCATCTTCTACTTGTAGAGTTCATTTGCTTTTATAAAACTAAATGGGGTCAGGAATCCAGCAGTCACCTTTTAGAGGTGAACTCAAGTCAGGACTTTAGGACTTTAAGTGAAGGATGAGGCCTTGGCCAGGTAGCTCAGTTGGTTAGAGCAGCATCCTGACATGCCAACATTGCAGGTTCGATCCCCGGTCAGGGCACGTACAAGAATCAACCAATGAATGCATAAATATGTGGAACAGCAAGTGGGTATTTCTCTATCTCTTCCCCTTCCTCTCTCTTTTTCTCAAAAATCAATAATTTTAAAAAAAAATTTTTAAAGAAGGCCGGGAAGAGTCTAAGCTATGTTTCCCAGTTAGTACCTCAGGGGGTTTACAGTGTGTCCGTAAAGTCACGGTGCACTTTTGACCAGTCACAGGAAAGCAACAAAAGAAGATATAAATGTGAAATCTGCACCAAATAAAACAAAAACCTTCCCAGTTTCTGTAGAATGATGTGGCAGCATGTGCACATGCGCAGATGATGACGTAACACAGTGTATACAGCGGAGCAGCCCATGGTCATACCAGTCGAGATGTGGACGATACAGATGTGGACGATACAGAGGAAAGTTCAGTGTGTTCTGTGGCTCGCTAAATTCAAATCCATGACCAAAGTGCAACGTGAATATTGGCGCATTTATAACGGAGTGCCACCACATAGGAATAACATTACTCGGTGGGATAAGCAGTTGAAGGAAACCGGCAGTTTGGTGGAGAAACCCCGTTCTGGTAGGCCATCATCAGTCAGTGACGAGTCTGTAGAGGCTATACAGGATAGCTACCTAAGGAGCCCTAAAAAATCTGTGCATAAGCCCACATCGAACTGCACTGAATAGGTATGAAACTGGGAGAGTTTTCCTTTTTATTTGGTGCAGATTTTACATTTCTATCGTCTTTTGTTGCTTTCCTGTGACTGGTCAAAGTGCACCATGACTTTACGGACACACTGTATATGTGATGGGTTTGGGGCAGAAACTCGCTTCAGGAATAAGGAATGTACATTTGGCCAGAACATCCCCAAAGCTGAACCCCATCTTTGCAGCAGGTATCTGGATCCAAAGGTGTTGCAGTAATATAATGTTATAGTAATTAAATATATAGAAATAGAGAAAAATATGGAAAATATATAGAAATAATTAGGATATAATATTAAAAGCAATTAAGAAAATTAAATAAAGTTATGTCATCTGGATAGGAATGAATCTACTGTATACAGATGTGACAGGCAGACTGCCTTTCGCGCAGGGCCCAGTTAGTGTGCATGTGAAGTTATACATAGATAAGAAGTGGCTTGATGTCATAACTCTGTAGGTTAACATAAACAAGAAGATTTCCTAGGAACATCTTAAAAGTGACTTGATGTGACATTTCGGTAAATTAACATAAAAAGGGCACCCTGTAAGGAACTCCCAAAAAGGTCGTTTGAGGTGATAATCCTGTAGATTGACATGATACCTTTTAGAAGGCATAGGCTAGAAAAGGTATAAGGCTTAGGGGTCCCCTGCTGCGGTAGTCACCCAGACTCCAACGTTGAAGTAGACTGTCTCCACGCTCTGACCAAGGACAGCGAAGAGGAGCATGCCAATGCCAGGCACGCCAAAAGACTTTGTGAGTAATAAACTGCCTGTGTGATCCTTGCAACTAACTTGTGTGTGGTTGTGTCTTTCCTCTGGAGGCAGTTGGTCTCGGCACTGATAAATAGAATCCTCAGAGCCACCTCAAGAGTAGACTGGAAGAGGCTGCCAGCCCTGATGTTAAGCAGGAGTGTCCCAGTGTGCGGGGAAGTCGGATCAGGGATGCCTGATCGACTACAGCTCGGGCTCTACTGGGACAACAGGAAATGTCCCCTCCCTGCACCCCCTACAGCTGGAATCAAGGAGGAAAAAGGAAAAAGAGAAATTCTTTGTACACTTCTCAGGAGGTCCCAATTCACTTGTATGCCTTGTTAAGGATTAAGATGATCCCTGCTCATGCTTGCTGACGTACATCCAAGATTAACCTGCTAAATCTCCAGAAATGCCAACAGGGAAACAAATGTCAATTGTTCCCTTCAAAGACCTTTGTTTAATCGTGTGGCTGTAATGGCCTGTTGGGCCCCTTCTTTCACGTGCCAGCCTGGAGACCAGAAGGCACACAGGAAGAAAGCAAACCTCCGCCAAGCAGAGGACACGGACCTTCAGCCCGGTGCTGTCCTCTTAGCTAAGTGCGGAAGCCCGAGGTCAGTCACAAGCAGAATGGCCAGGCACCAAGGACAGGGCCAGCATAGTTCAGACCTCAGCATCAAGCTAGATCTGAGATGCAGCGATCGGTCTAAGTCAGTGTGCCCAGAGCTAGACCTGGGGCCACTGAGGGAATCGGAACTCTTGGCATGGAGAACTGGCGCGGCCCCGCCCACCACCTTGAGGAGGACGTGCCCACTCACCCAGCACAGCACGGGGCCTGCGTCTGGCAAAAACTAGCCATCGAAGCTCCTTTACCTATCCTGTCCATTTTTTCCTTTCCTGGGCTACCATCGGAGCTCATGTCAACCTATTCCCCCTGAGTAGAATTTCACAGGACTTCCTGGAGAGGTGAGGAGAGGGAGCAAAGGAGAGACTGGCCACAATATCCAGTCTCCTCTCTGTCTAGCACTTGACTGCCTTAGCCCCTATTTTAGGCATGGTACCCCTCAGCCCTGGAGGGGGTCCTGGACTCCCCTTCTGAAGAGCCACCTGAGACTTCATCCCTCTTCCTAGCCACGTTTGTAAGCTGACACACAGTACTGACAATGCTCAGAGAGCTGCCCTTGCTCTCTTCCCATCTGTCATTGTCGTGATGGATTGTCATTGCCCTAGCCTCCCAGCCGGCTTTTTCCCAGGAGCTATGGAGGCTGTCTTCAATTTGAAGGGACTCTTCCAGGTCTACCCGTGATCCTTTCTAATGTAAAGACTCAGCCATGGAGAACAAATCAAAGCGTTTATTCAAAGAGATGTATTTCCACTGGCGTTTGGTCTCTCAACTTCTGTTCTACCCATTTCTTTAACCTTCCCATTTTGTCATGGAACAGCAAAGATGACAAGGCAAGGGGAAAATATACTCTTTATTTTAACTACTGTATAGCCACTAAATCCGCTTAAAAAGCATATGTTTTCATTATTGTCCAAAGCCGATCGACAGGAATGTGAAGTTAGGAACAAGAGCCGAGTGTGAGGATTCATTTTTAATACACAGCCTGTCTTTCACACTTGGCCCAGGACCAAGGGAGGGACAACTGCCACAGTTCTGCTGTGACCTGTGAGAAAAGGCCTGGTGACAGCAATGGAAAGGGAGGAAGGACTTTAACTCCTCCTCCTAGAGGACCAGGTTCTAAAGAAACTTGTTTTCCGATGCCCTTGAGGCTCTGGTTAGCATTAGCTTCACAGTATCAGTGGCAGGGGACAGTATTCCTGATGAAGGTGCAGAAGAAAACAGGGAGGGCTCTCCTCCAGAGTCAGGCCGCTCTGACCCACAGCGGGACTCAAGCAAGTCACTTGACCTCTTGAAGCTCCTGTTTCCCTGTCCAGGAAGTGGGGAAGATAACAGCTGCCACTTACTGAGCCATCCTATGTGCCAGGCTCTGTTCTGATACTTTCCTGACTTCAACTCACTCATCTTTGTTAACAACCCTAAGCCTTTTACCCATATTAATCCATTTGATCCTCAGAACAACCCGAGGAGGCAGGTTCTAGGGTTATCCCCATTTTACAGATGGTGAAACCCAGCCACAGAGAGGTTTAAGTACCTCATCATAAGACTGTCACTTAGTAAGTACTCAATAACTATTGTTATTATCACTGAAGACCATCAAACCCTAAGCAGGTCAGAGGAGATGCCAAGGGGTTCAAGCAAGATCATATGCTACTGACTCTTTTTAGCTTCATGACTTAGTTCCTAGTTCTCATGTAAACTTGCTGTAAACCAGCTATCTTCTTTACGAAGTCTCCCTCTCATCTCTCAGTCACATACACACACATTTTCTCATACACATGTGCTCAAGGTCAGCACATACACCTATAGCCTGCCAAGCCACAGGGACTTTCTGGCAACCCTGAACTGGCCTGAGATTTAGGGATGCTTAGATTCACCAAAAACTTTAGGTGGCCAGCTTAGCTTGATTCTTTTGTGGCCCAGTTGACCTGAATGAACAAACTCAAGATGTATTTTGACTTCAGAGGCCTTAGAAATAATTTCTGTGCTTTTCTTAACCAGCTGATCTGCAGCCATATTAAGAGTTATACCCATCGGAACCAGCCACAAGTCAACATGCTGCTGCAGAAACTGGTGGTGTTTCACCCCAGTTCTTAGACCCACCATGGTTCTCCTCATTGGGAGCGTTCCCAGATAAGGGAACTGAGACGAAGCTGGCTCAGACCAGAATGCCACACAGATGTGTTTTAAGGAGAGCAGAACCAGACCTTAGCAGATACCTGGTTAAGACTCATCATCATAAAAGTGACACCTTTGGCCTCAGAGAACTTGAAGGGGCTTCCCAGAGGTCACACAACTGAAAGGGGCCAAAAGCTGAGGTCCCTGGGTCCAGAGTATTTTGTTTGTTTGTTTTGTTTTGTTTTTATTCAGCAAGAGAGGAAAAAGCAGAGAGACAGACTGCAGCATGCACCCCAACCAGGACCCACCTGGCAAGCCTCCTAGGGGACAATGCTCTGCCCATCCTGGGTGTTGCTCTGTTGCTCAGCAACTGAGGTCTTCTTAGCACCTGAGGCAGAGGCCATAGAGCCATCCTCAGTGTCCGGGGCCAACTAGTTCCAATAGAGCCATGGCTGCAGGAGATGGGGAGAGAGGGAGAGAAAGAACCAAGTGGGGGGGGGGGAGAAGTAGATGAGTGCTTCTCCTGTGCACCCTGACTGGGATTTGAACCTGGGATAGCCACAATCAGCAAATGCTCTACCACTGAGCCAACTGGCCAGGGCCCAGAGTTTAATTTTGGGATTTTTTGGGAGGGGAGGAAGGGATTATTTTGTTTTTAGTATACCTCCCACTGGCTTAACCTTCTTCATCATCTATAAAACAAAACTATATACCCGTCTTCCTTTGCCTACTTAGCATTTTCCTGTGTGGACTATAGGAGCCCAAGCAGGGAAGAAGGAAAAGGAACAGGAGACAGGCTTACAGCATTGTTAACCAATGCTTGATCATGGATCTTAAGTAAAAAAAAAAAAGTTGATTCCCAAACCAAAAAGAAAGATTTCAAATCCCTAAAACCTAGTCAGACTCCCACAACTGTCTTTAATGAGAAAGCATAGCAACCACTCAGGTAGTGGAGTCTTTCCAGAATGTTCTTCATGAGCAGGCACAAAACTTCAATCCTTAAAAATGAAATCTGCATTCTGGGCTTGTGGCCCCTTTAACTGAACTCTTCACAGATGGACTGCAGAGCCATGTCTGTATCTGGACCTTCAGGGATGGGGAGCAGCGCTCTGCTTCCTGCGCCATCTGGTTCACTGTTCCCAGCTCCAGCCTCGACTCCCACTACAGCCGAGTAATCAGAAGAAATCAGAAGAACACCTCAGGGAAAAGAATCTAGGACTCCGACTTAACTTCCTCTAAGGAGGATCAAACACTGAAGACTGTTCCTTTTCAAGTTTTATTAATCCTGGTTCATAATTTCCACCACATCATTAGTCATTTCCTATTTCTGAAGGGCTGGCAGCGGTTGCCGAGGCATCAGGCAGTAAATGGCCAGATAACCATGCCACCTGTGTGCCGTATTGACAGTTACCCACAACCGCATCTGGGTGAGAGGCTAATGTGCTTTTTCTAAAAGGCAAGCCATTTAGAAGTGCAGCCCAGTTTTTGATCTCTTGCTAAATACTTTTATCCACATCATCTCCCCATCTGGGCCTGGAAGTCATCATGTGACCTGCGGTACTTTGAAAAGAAAGCAGCAACAGCAACAACAGCAGATCTGCCCGAACCACGGAGCAGGGTGAGCTCTTGAACCCCTCCCAGGAACAGGGGTGGGGAGGTAGGAGGGAGTCCCTTTCTCGCACTGGGAAAACTTCAGGAGCTGAAGTTTAAAGAAAGAATGGAGAATGACAAGAATGAAGTCCATCAAGACCGTTCTGTAAAAATAGACAGATGAAATTCAATTTATCAAGAATTTGAGAGGTGCCTACTAAGACTAATTCCATGGGGTTATGCCTAGTTCATAATGGCACATAGGGAGCCAAGGGGTTTCTCAATATCCTGATTCCCTAAGGTCAGAGGATCTCCCCAATACAAAGAATCCTCAGGAAAGTCAGCATGTGATAGGCAGGCAGGGTGCTGGGTGGGTCATCTCCAATATAATCCAGGCATACAGGCACCAGAGAGAGGGCTAACAATAAAAACAGGTTCACAGCATACTTCTTGCTCCCCTCTTCCTCTCTGTGTAAAAGCAATAAATAAAATCTTTTTTTAAAAAATCAAAAAGGTTCACAGCAGCTTTGTTGGCCAAACCCTGACTGGTGATTCTGCCACCAAACTATCCCAAGAGCTATGACCAGTACCCACAAATCTCTGAGCCTCATTCTGCCCCCGGCAACTCCTATACTTTGGAGTGCAAGGAGAACACTAATAAAGCACATTTGGGGATATTTTAATTTTTAAAAAGCTAAACCCCCAAACCTGGTTCTTAAATAGCATTTCCATCTAGATAACCCCAAGCACTTTGCCCGAAGTTGGATTCTCTCATCCTTATTAAGCAAAGAGCAAAATTTCCAAACTTAATTGTCTCTCTCGAGGACAGAAAATTAAAGATAGCAAGTTAAGAGGGATATGCAGCTTTTTCCCTCAATCCCATTCAAAACAGAGAATTTCATCTTCTTAGAGAACTATGTGTGCCATTCTGATTATTTTAATTTTATTTTATTTTAATAATCAGAATCTTGCCAGTCATTCTGATTATTGAAACTGAGCCATGACATGTGTTCCTATGGGGAAAAAAAACCCTACCCTTCTCCACACTGTCTAGTAATGGTAGCACCACGAGATCATAAAAATGCAATTACACAGAGTGTCGAAACAGCAACCATAGGAACAGGAGTGGAAAAGTTGGAGAAATTGAATCCCTTGTTCTTTTTCTCTTGTACTTACACTGGTCCCTGCTGTTACCAATCTCAAGGTGCAAAAGGCATCAAAACCCCTTTCCCATGGCATTTTGCGAAGCCTGTTCTACACATCTGGCCTCTTTTGATCTCTTGGATGCTTCTTGGAAATGACCACATATTCAAATCAGTTTTTCTTTCTGACTACTCATATATGCACACAAACATGCATCCGTGTGCACATGCATGTGTACACACATACATGCATATACGTGCATACATACAAACTCGATCCCCAGCCTGTGGACTCATTTTAAATGCTCAGATTCTACTCTGATGGCCCTCCTCTGGTTTCACACAGCAGTTAATAATTCATTTACTAGTCGCTTGTAAAATATCAGGAAGGAATAACTATCATCTCTTACCTTTTGATAATTACAATGTCCCTCCACTTAGAGTTTTAGCCTTGAGTCTGGTTTTCCCCCCCAAGGCTCCTGAAGGACTAACATAAGACCCGTGCTTGCATAGTATTCCAGTTGTCAGGAGCAGACGTAACTCCCTTTCTGCAACGTAACTCATCAAATTCTCATCAGCCTTTAAATTCCCTGTTCCTACCCCCTCCAGCACACTGGACAATGAGGGCTACCTCTCTCGCTTGACTGTTTAAAAGTAAATCTGCTTCATGAATACACCCTTCTGAGTTGCTGAGCAGTTCTAGCTCTGTCGCTGAACTTAATCTGAGTGAGGTGCAGATCCTGATATGCACCGTGTTTACTCACAAGGCCTACGAGTCACTCGGCCGGAGTCACTAGGGCCTTGGCTCCCTTGTTTCCAAACCTCCTCCCAAGCCCTCATCCACCCACCCTGGCTACAATTGCCCATGGGAGCTGAAACCAGTGTTGATTTTTATCTGCATGGCAACCTCATGCTCCCACAGGTTCCGAACTGATCAAGTGGCCTTCTGAAAATGCTCCTGCTGCTTCTTAAAAAGGCTGAGCCAAGCTCTGTATGATGGAGACAGAAAACAATCCCTTATCGTGTCGGAAGTAATACTTGTGGTTATCTAGAGCAAGGGTAATCATATCATACACTTTATCTGTGAGTGGCTTTTTCCTTCCAGCGGTAGGAATAGAAACTTCTTCTCCTTCATAATGAGCACTATTGAGACTCCAGCAGGCTGAGTCTGCTTTTGGCCACATGCCATTACCCAGCATAAGCATGTAATCATCTCAAAAAATGTAGCATGGCAGAGAACAGGTACGAGTATTTTCTGTAAATAGTGTTTGTCAAGGGCCAACTTTATAATAGGGATTGCTTGTATTAGGTCCTTTTTGGCCTGTGTGGTTGACAAGAACTTGCCAGCCAGTTCTGGTGCCGGCCCACTTAATTCAACAGCGCTTAGGGTAGAGTTCAGGGGACAGAGCCCAGGAAACTACACAAGCTTCCCTCCTCCATGAAGTGCTGTTACCTCAAGGCAGAAAAGCATTCTGCTATTTAATCCATCATAGTTCCATTGGACAGATATTGTGGCTGTCAGCGCATCACATCTAAACATATGCTCTATCGATTCTCAGCACCAGAGAGGTCTTTAAAATGAAATTATCAAACAGCATCCTTTATTGAGGGTGACATCTAACCACAGTCTCTTTGTGACTCCGCAGACATGTAGACACCACAGCAGGTGCGCACGTCAGCCAGGGGCCGTACGGGTCAGGCCCTCTGATGAGGGAACCGCCACAGTCCACAAGAACACACTTTTCAGCAGAAAAGTAAAATGAAGTTTTCTTTTGCAAAACGGAGAACTCTCCATCTTTGTTGTCCAGTTAGAAACCTGGAGCACACACAGTGCCAGGTGCCTGTGAGTTCAGCAAGTATTGACTCAAAATGATGAAAAATTATGGATTCTGGTTTTTTTTCATGCTTCCCCCGGGAATGTGTCCCACTAGCCCTTGGCTAGTCTCACGGACTTGCCTCGTGCTGCAATTGTCATCCCTGGTCCCACACTGACCATGCAGTACTTACATGGGAGCCAGGTATAAAGAGCCCCATTTGCCTATGGGCGGAGTTTTATATCAGTGAATTAATGTCGTTAAGGGTGAAACAGAGCATGCCTAGGACAGTTGTGGTCATTTTTATATCTCCTCTTTTGGGCTTTCTGCAATGCAAATATTTATATATTACACAAAGACATTACACATAAAGCAAAGATTACCAAACTACTCGTTGTGCTTCAACAGAAAACTGTGAGAATCAAATTTGTACAAAAACATGAGTGAAACGAAATTAGACAGAGTACAACAAAACCTACAAAGTGTTTTTGGAATAATTCTGCTACAGCTATTTCTTCTATCAGAAATTTTTCTATTACATTTCAATTTAATAGAAAATAATATTTACCTTATATCAGTGTTAATTATGTGCAAACTTAGAGATCAGGCCATTGACATTTATAAAGGGTAGTTATTAAAAGGTGATCTTAATCAGCTATCGTCAACCTCCACTCAACAAGCAGCAGAAATTTAAAGTACACTGGGAGGTTAGATGAAAGGAGGAACTTCTTGACAATGAAGAATGGTAAATACTAAACTCTAATAAAACAAACATCCTAAATTTCTGTTCCCAGGAAGCTCCAAGTTTGGGCTGCTGTGAATAGTTTTCAAAGTTTGTCCAGAGTCAGCAGGAATGCTTTTAGATTGCTTATTATAGTCCCTTCAACAATGCGGGTCTTCAGTCAGCATGCACACCTGCATATGGCTGCCTGTTAGGGAGTTCACAGACGCTAACACAGAGGATGAACTGCACCATGTTGTCACATTCATAAACAAGACGTATGCTCTTCTCTCTAAATGACAAGATGGCTGCAATAACCACTCAAAGATAAAAAGTGGCATAACAGACTGGTGAGAAGACAAATTAATACCACCAAGAACCAGAAAAGGCAAAGGGACTCCTGAAAATAAAAGTTATTTGTTCCTAAACCCTGCTTCTTTGCTTGGAGTATTTCTTAAGAAAGAAGCTGCTTCCTTCCCTAACCATATAAAACGATCCCTGAAGTTATTTATAGTGTTCATGGCCCGAAGGCATCACTCGGTTCCCCCACCACAAGCCCAACCATGTGTTACTATATTAAAAAATGTGAAAAAGTAATTATGGGGTATAGGAGCCAGTGTCTGCAGACACAACCTGCCAAAGAGGAAGTGACAGGAAACTTATGCTCCTCAGTGCCGCTCAAGCACTGCCCAGGCTCCAGGCTCAGAGGAGAGCAATCTGTTCCAAGAAATAAGAGAGGAGCCTGCCCTGGTGAATCAGAAATATCCCTGTTTCTGAATAGACAGTAAACTGGTTTCCAGTCCCAGGTCCCCTCAGTTGGTCAGACTTTCCAGTCACGTGGAGAGACCACTCACGGCATCCTCCCCCGGTAACTCAGCCAGCTGCCAGCCTCAGCTCCCGCTCGAAGGGGCAGGCTGGAACATGGAAGGGTCTGAACTCAGGCAAGGCTGAAGACCACTAAAATGGGCCTCTTAGCCCCTGTTCTGCAATGACGAGATCTGATTTCAGCCCCCATGCCCTAAACCTAGCTCCGTCGTTCTTCTCCCCAACCCCACCCCTGGTTCCTGGCCCTCACATAGGATACAAGGAGCCACTGAATACTGATTTCTGGACTGGGTCCATAATTCACACCCCCAGCTCTCCCCTTGGAAGATGGTTTCTACCACCATTGGGACACTCATTCTTTCTAGCCCTGGAGGCAGAGAGAAGAAGTATTCCAAAAATCTTCCCCAGAGCGCAGAAATTCATCAAGGAGGGAAGTCCATACTTCTAGTCGAAAGGCCAGTGTTCCCAAGAGGTCTCAGCTTAGGAATCTTTTATTGAGAGAAATTACATTTTCTCCCCAAGACCTCCCTCTGCCTCTGGTCTAAGCTACAAAAGGAGTTTCCTTCTGAAGTCTCAGGGGGAAAAGAGACAAGTACCAACCGTCACAAAAGAACCCTGGAAGTTTGGGAAATTTCTGCTATTTCAGGAAGGCTTCACTCAGAAGTAAATAATTGTTGCTGTCTCTTTACTCACCTTGATTACCTAAATGTACTACACAATTGTCCAAAGAAGCAAAAATTTACCCACATACAATGTGTCTTCTAAAAATTGATTTATAGAAATCTCTTTCAAATAATTTTTTTTAAAAAGAAAGAGAGTCATAGATGATTGAGAATGCAGGGGCTAAAGATTAGAAAAATGTCCTCACTACCTCTTTAATATAACTAAATATAAATCGAATTAATCTGCTTCCCTAGTGGATAATATACTATGAGCGTGCAATGTAGTTTTATTTTATAAACACACAAGGCTTGAGTTCCTATTTTGCATTCTGCAGTTTTTAGAATATGACTAAATGACAATTTCTAAAAATTCCCTAAAAATCTTCCCTTCAAGTTTATTTTTCACCTCTGGCCAATAGCATATATAGAGAATTTTTTCTTTTTTTAAATTAAATTTACTAGGGTGACACTGATTAATACAATCACATGGGTTTCAAGTGTACACCTCCATGATACATGATCTGTATATTGCATTGCATGCCCAGAATTTAAACACATCAACTGATGCCGCTGGAAAGGAGACTTTAAAAATCAGAGAGAATGTTCTTATAAGGCCCGTCCATGGCAGCCTTCCACATTCAGAAACTGGTTTATAGCTTTTTGAGATGCCCTGTTAACCTCCCAAAGGTCTGTAGAGGAGTTTAAGTTATCTCATTATCCGGGGTATTCCCCTTTCATCTTTGCCTCCTAAATCCCAGTTTCTTCACCACTGTAGTATCCACAGTGCCACCTGGTGGTTATAGGGAATATCTCCATGGCTCCTACTTCTTTCTGGGATTTGCTTCGTCAATCAATGACTTCTAGAAAAGCCACCAGAAGATAATCTGAAGAAATAATAAAAGAATATATGAGATGAGCAAGATAAAACTCATGGAGGCTTACCAGGACCAAATATATGCTTGTGAGGCAAAAGTCTGGCTACTTTAAAGGCAATATTTTAAAAGTTCAACCTAGTATTTTCAAATTTGCTTCATGCAGGTTGGCAATGGGGCTAAATGTGAGAATATTTTTTAAAAACTAGCAAGACTAAATGCCTCAAAAGTTCCAACTTTCTCTATTTTCTTGTACTCACCAGCTGTGGACTTCTACTTTTCCCTTTCTTAGACCAGTGTCATCTATTTTTTAAAGATATGCATTTTGCCATCATAATTGTTTAGATAGAAATAAAACTTTAACTCAACCCTTTGACTAATTCATGGCACTTGCCTCTCCACCCAAAAGCTACAGAAGCCCCTACCAACCTGGACCCTGTGAGCCAGCCACACAAAAGATAGGCACCACAGACACATGTAAATGCAATGCCCTTCCTTCCACACTCACCCATTCAGATGGTTCAACTACTCTCCCTGTGTCAGCAATCTGCCATTTGCATCTCAGGCTTTAGCCAGGCAAAAGATAAGAGAGGATAACCTTTAGAACCTAGCACTAATGAATATGAATGAGGTCATTCTTGCAAGCTTTACCGTGGGACAAAGTAACACACAGGGAAAACATTTTTGCCTCGAGGCTCCTGACAATCATTACCTAATCAAGTTTCCTAACAATCCCCTGGAGTCTAGACTAGCAAAGGGTCATTATCCCTCCAGCAGGTAGACAAACTAAGATACCCAAAGGTTACCATTTCAACATCAATTCCCTGTCATTGATATTCTAAAGTGACACTGGAAAAGAAAAGGTCCTGCAAGAAGCTTCTCATTGATTCTAAGTGCAAAGCAGGAAATGTACCCAGGTGAGGAGGCATTAAATCCTTGGAAGAGGATGGAAACCACTTTATTTGGTAATGATTTTTACCAAAGCAGATGATTTAAGAAATTTAGATTCTCTAAAATATATATATATTTGCCAGATAGAGATTGACACTAAATAATAACTACCATTTTTTTTCCCCTGTATTTATCAGTTTAAGATTTATGTGAGTAGCTGGTAGGGGTTTTTTGTCCCCCGTCCTTCTCAATTAAAGGCTAAAGATTGAAACTACAGAGAGAGGAGCAAGAGTAGAAATATGATTTTCAGCCTTTAGCACTATTTTCCCATTTTAATTTGGTTTGCATTTGCTCTCCTCTTTCTAAAAGTATAAACTGAACCCTGACATTTTCCTGCCTTCTACCAAATTCAGGACCTGTCACATTTTCTCTATTTTTCTTTTCTCTTTTTTTTTTCCCCCTCTTTTGCCTTTCTTAAGTCTATAAACTTCAAAATATTTTCTGTCAAGTTGACAGAGCTCCAATCGGCCCTTCACCGCTGTAATTAAAGTGATTTTTCCATCCGCATATAACCCTGACACGGAGAGGGATTATAAGAGCTCTATATAAATCTATTTTGGTAGATTAGTTCTCTCACCGAACATATTTTTATACTTATCACAAACATGTATACATCCTCACAATATTCAGATTATGCTAGAAACTGTGAGTCAAAACAATAGCAGTGGTAAACTATTCAAAGAGAAAGCTCAATTTGGGATCCCCCTTTAAAAATAAGCAGTAACCTAGAAAGCAAAAAAAAAAAAAAGAAGAAGAAAAAGAAGAGCAAGAGGAAGAGGAAGAGGAAGAAGAGGAAGAGGAAGAGGAGGAAGAAGAAACAACCACCACCTTTCATCTGTTTTAATGTTGATACAACATGAAACAAGTTCATGGTAGAGCCAAAGCCAAACACTACATTTCAGCTTCAAGGAGATGGAGCAGGGAAGGCTGTGTTACAAAGCGCTATTCTGATGTCATCACTGCTTCTAGAAAATGCTCAAAGCGCCAGCATTTGTTCACTGAATACAGGATTCCCTTCTCAGCCGAGGAGGACCCTAGGAACAGTACACTTAGCACTCAGCAGTTATTTGACCTATTTTACTAATGTGTTTGGGAAGGAGGTTAATTAACAGTGGATGGCTATATCCTTAAGCTTAATTTTTCCAACAGCCCTGCTCATAAAAGGAAAAATTGAGTATGTATTGAAGGAAGCAAGCAATTAAGCTGCACAAATAGTGAGCTCATTGAACTGCAGCTGACTTCTATCATGTCAAAGAACAACTAAACACAGAAGCAATAAAAAGATTGTTGCCACGACCACCACTGAGAACCGACTGGCAATAAAGATGAATAACTTCCTACTTGAAGATTACTTGATTAAAGCTCTTTAGAAACCAAATGTTACACATAGGCATAAATGGAGCAAAATATTTTAATGCGTGTTTGGCAGGTTCAGAAACATTTTATAGTCGATTTTAAATGAAGGTTTATACAACAACAGTAAACTCCACTTAAAATGGCCCTTCCAATTGCTGTTCTTGCGAGCAATCTGTGGTGCTCCTTGGGAAGGCCCAAACCACACTGTGGGATAAAAGTCCCAGACCTAACGGAGCGAGGGAAAGGGCTGATGAGGGGCGGAATTCCACGGGATCGGGTCCTCTGAAACCAAATCCAAGAGTAGAGCCAGAGACACCCATTCAGACGGCTGTGACCCTTGAAGGCAAGTAAACAGACTCCCTCTAGCAATAACCAGGAAATCTCTCTCTCCCCAGCCATCCTCAGCTCCCCTTCCCACCTCCCAAAAGCTCTGAAGGGTCAAGTTTTAGCCTGAGCTGCCCTTCAAGAGAGTGTACTCACATCAAGGAGTTCAATACAAGTTGGCATCAGGACTGGCTCCCAGGACTATCAGTGTCGGTGAGGTGGGGCGGGCCTGATTTGACAAGGAAAATGTGTCTGACGGAGGATTCGGCTCTCAACTTACAAGTGTCTATGGATGTGTCTGGAGAATCTCAGCCTCTCTGAGGGCTGGACCCAGCACGTACCTGCTGCTTTTGGAGGGGCTAGACCTTGGAGAGCTATGAAAGATGAGAAAGATGAGGAATTGGCCATCAAAGCTGCTTATAAGCGAACACGCAAAACAATAATAAGCTGCCCTGTGCATTGCTGGCCGCAGTCTCACTACTGTGGAGAATTAAAGCCAGCTTATTACAAATGAATCATTCTGCCACCCCATTTCTGGCCTTTCTCCGTTACCTTCATTTCTCAAATGGGGGTGGGGCTGACGATGCGCTTTTTCTTGGGACTGTTCCTCCAGGACTTGGGCTTTGGGGGGATCAGAGCCCTGCAGTAAGGTTAAGACAAATGGCTCTCCGCTTCCTCAGCCCCAGCCTTCTCCTCCATCAATATGCCGGGTATATGGTAGGCGCTTAATACATGCTATTGGGGTACAATCGGCAAGAAAGGCTCATATTTGTATCCTTTTTGAAGATTTCTTTTATCTTAACCATTCCTACTGAAATAATCAAAGGAAGTGAAACCGAAGAAAAAATTGTGTGCCACAAATTGGGGGGGGGGTGAGGGGGAACAATGTTCTTAATTTTCTTGAGTGGGAAATGAGACCCAAAATGGCCTGAATAAATTATTATTAATGCTTATATAAAGCACACGGTACCTTAAGCTCACAATCTAGTCAGATAGATTATACACTGTTTTCCAGAGACTCAGAGCTGAATTCACTGCCCAGGATTTTTAAACATTTGATCTGGAGGGATTTTAACTGCAAACCTAATTCATACTGCAAACTTTGGAATGGCTTTATCAGATGAAAAGTAGGTATTTGGAAGTTTGGTAACACTTCTTACCACCCTTCAAGAGGACTGGTTATTAGATATATGGTATGCAAATCTAATAAAGAAATGAGTTAGGAAAGAGTTTGAATATCGTTATAAATTATATTCTGCTAGCAGGAAGAAAGCTCAGTTGGTACAGTCTTCCTTCTGTTTCGGCATCTCTACCTTGAAGCCTTGCATGTGTTTTGAACTTGAAGCTCTCCATTAAGACTTTCTAGCTCTGTGCACGAAAACACTGGAGATGGAGTGAATTGTACAGCACAGGAAGGGGGGATGGAGAAAGAAAGTACAGTTCAGAGATGGGAACTGTCTGCTCTCTGGAAACCCCTCTGACCGTATGTTCACTATTTCAGCACCAAAAGCCAAAACGCTCAGTTCCCCCATGTTAAGAGAACGAGCGAAACGCCTAGGAAAGCCCACGGTTTCCTTCCTCATCGAGGAGAGGAAGCAGCAGAGGTAGCAGATGCCTGTGTGCAGCCATCACTTCCTCGGGGGCTGGTGTCCATTTCTACCCACTGGGATGGAGTCTGGCAGCTTCATAACCGGCAGGAGATACATGATCCAAGAACCCATTTTGGCTCCAGTTCTAGCCTGAGAAAAAGCCAGTTCTGCCTAGCTCTGAGAATCCTATAACTATTAGTAAGGATTTCAAATGGCCTCATCCTCAAAAGTACGGCCAGAGGAAGGGGATTTAAGTCAAAGAGTCTATCTTGAGTAAGGCACAAAATACTGTGAGATTAGAGTAAAATAAGAATATTCAGAAGTGATAGAAAGCAAATAGACCTTTTCTTTTCCTCCTTTGAAAAGTCAGGAAGCACCGGGCTGACCTGTGGTGGCACAGTGGATAAAGCATCGACCGGGAATGCTGAGGTCGCTGGTTTGAAACCCCAGGTTTGCCTGGTAAGGCACATATGGGAGTTGATGCTTCCTGCTCCTCCCTTTGTGTTCTTTCTCTCTCTCTCTCTCTCTCTCTCTCTCTCTCTCTCTCTCTCTCTCTCCCCCCCCTTCTCTTTAATGAATAAATAAAATCTAAAAAGGAAAAAGAAAAGTCAGAAAGCACCAAGGTCCCAAAGCAAAAGGAAAATAGGGTATCATTTTAATGAAGTAACAAGCTTGTTCTTCAGAAAATAAAGAAATGGTGTGTATCAGCAACATGTATTAAGAATGTCAGTTGAAGCATTCACCGTCATTTCCTTCAAATCTCCTTCTCCTAAACTTCATTCATTTGTGTATTCTAGCACATCCAGGTCCAGACTCTGACCATCTCTTGGCTCATTCTCTCACTTCAGCTTCTATTATCACCATCCTATGCCATGAAAACTCTACCTGACTTATTTTAATAGCCCCCCCAGTGGGTCCCCCGTCACAACATACTCTCTATCCCAAGTCATCTTTCATATCTCTGCCAGTTACCTTTCCAAAGTAGAGGTATAATTATGGTGCACCCCCCCCCTCAATCCAAAAGCTTTTTACTGGTTTTCTGTTTTCTTTTAGAACAAAGTCCAAATTTCTTACCGTCGTATTCAAGGCCCCTCATAAGTTGAAATTGTCCTCTATTGCTAAACCTACCTGCCCTTTTCTTCTCACACGCAGCTAATGCTCTGCCTGGAACAGGCTCCCCTCCTTTCTTGACTCGTGTCGTGGCTTTGACACTTCCAGAACTCTGTCCTTTTCCTCCGGCTCCATCTACTCAGATCTCTCTTCTCCTCTAAAGACTAATTCAAATGTCACCACCTCTAAAAAGCCTTACCTGATTCCAAGGCAAAATAGATTGCTCCCTCCTTCGAGCGCAGATAACACTTTGTTTACCCCTCTGTTACAAGGTTTACCCCAGTGTGACTTGTATTCATTATTGTAGAATTTTTATCTCCTCCCAAAGGACAGAGATGATAGTTAATCCCTCCAAAGATGGTCCTGGGTGCCCAGCAGAGCGACTTAAACGAGATAGGCATTTCATAAGTATTTCTTACACTGAGTTGACCAGTACAAAAACTATAAATTTTCACTAAAAACTGAACCATGGATGAAAGACCAAGCTGAGAATCACAATCAGGGAAGAACTGAGGGTAAGAGAAAACCTCAGGAAATGCCACCCAAACTGAAGTCCATGAATTAATCTTTTCTGAAAGAATGAAGATGGCCTCATTCATTGCTGCTCAACATTTTGTATTTACACATACTTGTGAAAAGTTTGACTCTGATCTCAAAAACTGCTACCCTGACCAAATAGAGAGGTCACCTCTTCTTCAGCAACAGGGATTTAAATGCTGCATTTAAACGGGTTCAATCGGCCCTAGCCAGTTGGCTCAGTGGTAGATCGCTGGCCTGACGTGTGGAAGTCCCGGGTTCAATTCCTGGTCAGGGCACACAGGAGAAGCAACCATCTGCTTCTCCACCCCTCCCACTTCCCTTCTCTCTCTCGCTCCCCCGTCTTCCCCCCCTCCCACAGCTATGGTTCAGTTGGTTCGAGCAAGTAGGCACTGAGGATGACTCCGTGACCTCCATCTCAGGTGCTAAAAAAAATGGCTGGGCTGCCCAGCAACAGAGCAACAGCCCCAGATGGGCAAATAATCGCCCCATACAGGGCTTGCCAGGTGGATCCCAGTTGGGGCACATGAGGAAGTCTGTCTCTCTGCCTCCCCTCCCTCACTTTAAAAAAAAAAAGGTTCACTCAAGGCTGAATAGACATCACAACAAAAAATTATATATTATACATAATATATATTCTGTATATATGTATATATACAGACACACACACACATTTGAGATACTGTTAAGTATCTCTCCACACAGAGACCTAATGATGTCTTAATAAAACAAACATGTAGTTCACATTTTTGCCATCACTCCAAGGAGGGAAAAAAGCCAAGAACGAAAACCATCTCCTTAGCCTCACTGGCATTAACTAATCACGTTCCCTGCGACTCAGAAATCTGAGACAGGCTTATTGAAGAGCTCGTTCTCGCCTGGAATGAAGAAATGATCTCCAGCTTCCAAAGGGAAACCATAATTTTCCAATATCTTCTCAGATGAGTCTTGCCTCTCTCCTAAAACTTTTGAGTCAACTCTTCCTCCGATGAATCACGTTGAGAAATGAATCTCTTAATTGCACCATATAAGCTAAACAGTAAGCCATGACCTCATCACCCTGGATGTAATAAAAGGCCAGAGACACTCAGGCATTTCAACAACATCTTAATTCCTGCACTGTTCTGGTTTATTATAAAGCAGGCCTGTGTACAGGAAGACATTTTTTTTTAAATGCTTTTATCTCCCTTTTGCATGTTAGCAGATCTCATGGTCTCGTATGTCTGCAGATAGAGGCTTGAATGGGGCAAAAGCTAAGCAGGCAGGCCGATGAATTTACTTGAGAAAGAAAGAAACCCAGTCTTGAAAATGACACATGAATTCAGGATGACCTAGTAATGTAGAAAGATTTCAAACAACTGAATTACTGCCCAAGCTCAAACCAAAAATACACAAACAAAACCTAGGACTAAACAAATATCTGAACGTCACAGTCGGACAGAGAAGAAGCAGCAACACTACCTTCCCTGGGTGGCACATCACTTTCTGACCCCTGGTTTACCATGAAGTCACCCATCTGATGATTGCTAGTAGCATTCTTACCTTGCTAGAAGTAGCACTGGTTGGTTCCATCTACCTATGAAGACCTCTACAGAAGGCACTCCAGATGAGCACAAGTGTCTACTCCATACCTGGTACCAATGAATAATGATCTCTAAAATGATGTTCCAATGAGAGAATCAATTATTTAATTTTGCAAGAAAGTTCATCTTTGCATATGGAAGAGAATGTATTTATGTCACAGCTATAAGTAACTCCAAATAAAGATATTTCAACCAGAGTTAACACTTTAGCATGTGAAATCACTAAAATGCATTTAACTTGTTCAGGAGGCTAGAAATTGCCCCCAGCATATCAAGAAAGGACAGAGAGGCCACCAGCAGAGGCATCAGGAATGGATTATTGCATAGGTTCAAACACTGACCTGAGGTGAATATTCTTCCTTTGTATCATTTCCTAGCCACATTACTCCATTGTGCCAAGTGTTTTTAGATAGCGCTATTGACTGCAAATAGCTAGCTGTTTTACATTCCACGGCTTATCACCGTCAACCACTGGGCCTTCTGTCCTGAGGGTCCCAGTTAGAATTGAGCCTCCACCTTCAGACTGAACTCACAGGAGAAAAGATGCAGAGTTGAAAATTTACCTAGCAGCACATAGCCTTGGCTTCAGCATGTCACTCACCCTGTATTCCATAGAGCGAGATGGATCCCAGAACTTCTGCTTTGCCCTCTAAAAAGGGAATAGCCACCCTTTTACTTGAGTTCTCAGATCCAATAGTGATGAAGCAGTGATTTATAATAACAGCAGCAATTCCACAGACACTTTGATGAAAACTGGACATATACCTTATGAAAATTGTTCAGAAAGAGTTGAGCAGGTTGTAAGCTTGTGACAACAACAAGCTACAGTGTGTGCGACTGATGCAGTCTTTACATTACTGGACTTAAGAGGTACTTCGCTCTCTCAACTGTAACACACATTATTTTCAGCAATGGCATTTCTGCAAGAAAGAAGGACAGAACAAGGGGGTTTAAAAAAAAGCCCAATGTGAAAATCTTTTGCCCAAGTACTTTGGAAGAGCTCATTTCTAGTAACAGCCTGGAACCCTTAGAAGATACTAACATTGTACTAATCAGTTACACAGAATTTAAGGAAGACAGTACCTCTAAGAACTTTGCAGTTGGTGGAGTTATGATACATACATTTAACAAAAGCACTGACCCAAGTGCAACATAAACACATGGAACTTTCTCCCTCTGCTAGTTTGATGCTGAAAGAAAGCAAAAGAAAAGGCAGAAGGAGTTTCAACTTCCCGTAGTTCCCTTCCCGGTAAAAAAAGGTTCCTCTTTACAAAGTTAAGAATGAGGAAAATCATGTGTTTTTGTACAATTTCCAGGACCTTTAGGATTCCTTAAATAGAAAACAGTATGTTCAGAATTATTTTTTAAGTTGAACTTCTTTAACTACAACCCTGGCTGGTATTTCTAGAGGAATGAAGGATGCTAAAGAGAGAATAAGGGATTAAATGCGCAAGAACATGATAATAATCCATGAGCTCACTTTAATGCTGTCCCAGGATTTTTTCCATTACACTTTAAGTACATAAGAAAAGTGTATGCGTATAAGGGATCAGGAACTGAGATACTGTTTCTCTTTCTGTTTTCACTGTTTACAAAGCAACCTTGAGCAACCCCAGTTTATCTTTGTTGCTGTTTTTCCAGACTTGTCCATATTTAGATCAAGTTTTGATACTTGTGTCTTCAATCGGCCACCAAAAGGCAGCTGGTCGCAGAGAGACCAGATGCAGGGAGAGAGAAGTTGCAGGGTTTATCAAGTCATCCAAGAGGCCGTGTTGTGCTCATCCTTTGTAAACAACAAGACATGTCAGCGTCCCTGGTTGCTGTCATTGCTGACAGTTCTCTAAAGACCAGTAAGTGTTGAATTCTTTAAAGCTGGATTGTACCCAGCGAGAGAAATGATAGTGTGAGATGAGGGGGACTTCATGGATATCTGAGTACCTTGGGAAAAGGGAGCAATTGAGGCTTTTCACTCAGCAACCTAATGAAAACTAGACAAATAGTCTTGCGTTTAATATATAGTTTCCACCAATTCATGCTTCTTTTGTTAGAAACAATTCCAGCCTGTATAGGGAAAGAGACAGATATAAAGAAATAATTTCTCATTGACAAGGGAGCTTCAGGTAAAGCAATGCTTATGAAAGGATAAGATACAGTTTATATTAGTAAATTTCCATTGCAAAACCATTTCACTGCTTTAACTTCACAGACCCCAAAACTTTATGTCCCCGAACAAATAATCAAATGCAAAAAGACAGAACTAAATAATCCAGCATGGATAGGTAGACTGCTTGCAAAACACAAAGAATAAAATACAAGTCTTTATGAAATATGAATGAGAAATTTCAGCAAAGAAGGGAAGGACTTGAAAATAAGTTGCAAAAGCAGTATCTAGTGCTTTTAAAAATAATGAACTTTAGATGCTATGCCTTAAAATCCACGAAGTTATCTTTTGAACAAAGGTCTACTTCTATAAGTGGATTAGGTCACAAAGAAATCCTGATTCATACCATTATTCATCATTTCTAACCTCAGACTTTTAAAACGTATAAAATAAAGATCAAATTCTTTTTGTGGAAACTGATAACATGTGTTGAAGTAAAATAAACCCATGTTAGGTGTCAAAATCTCATTATAACAGCAAGTGATAATGTGTTATATTCAAGACTAATTTTGCCGTAACAGTTAAGCTATAGATTTTGAGGTTAAAAATGTTTCAGAGGAAAGGAAATTTCCGGCGTTTCTATTTTCTTCTTCCTAAGATTTCCTAAAAGCATCTGCTCCGTGTAATGGTCTAAATGTTTGAGAAAGAAAACGTCTTAGATTCACTTGCAAAATGTTTTTGCTTCAAAACTCTGAGAAGGATCATCCTTTCCATATCAAATTCATCCTTGAAATAAGGACATTCTCAACAAACAAGGCCAGAACTTACTGTTCCATTAATCTAACAATAGAGTATTTAACTTGGAATTTTAGTTGTTTCTACCTAATAAACACAACTTGAAGGTACAGAATTATAGATTATTTTCCCGAGTTTGTTCTTTTATTCTCTTCAATCTTCTTGATTGAAACAACCAGACCCTGTTTTAGACAGCTACAGGTCAAGCACTGAGACTGGGAGTCCCCTCTGAACGGTAGAAAACAGAGCAATTTAAGAAAAAACACTTGCAAATTTCTATGAACTAAATAAAATCTCACTGCTGTTTTCCTAATTCTCCTATAAGCAGAAAAGCTAAAGATCTATTGGCATGCCCCAGACAGACACTCTGCGCAGCTTTCGGAAGAGCAAATGGTAAAAATAAAATAAAATGAAAAAGATTTGCCTGTCATGGGAGTTGGTCAATAAAATGCAACAGTGTTTATTACAACATTTAAAGTCTGTGATTAAGAACACCAAAAGGCCTAAACTAGAAAGGTTTTCAGCCTGTAATTTCCCCGCAGTCCTGGCCTGTACTTCCTTATGAGTTAGCTCAGCAGGGCTTTTTTTCCATGTCCATCATCAGCTTGTAATTATTGCCATTCTCAAAGCTATGCCAGATGGGTCTTTAGAAGCAGGCATGCAGCTTGTTTATGAGAGAAAGAGCTGTAATATTACTCTACACAGAGACCTATCTGGTCCTACTCAAAGAGCCCTGCTCCTCCCGCCCGGCTCGCGACCCACCCCCACTGCTCTTCTCTGTTCCTCCCCTCCACAACCCTCTCAGCTCCTGCTCCCTGTCCCAGCTGAATGGCCTGGTGAAGTGCTGGGACCACGGGAGCCAAAAAATACCTGCATCTTAAAGCAGATGGCCTAATCGTCACCCTTCACCATTCCCGTTTGGAAATGAGGTCAACTCCCAAGGGCAAGACCAACTATGGACTCTTTCCTCGACATATTCTTGCGCGGAGGCTTTATTTAAAACACCAGAGTTGCAAGCGTCCCTTTCAGAATACAGATCTGCAGAGATACCATAGCCAGGCCTTCCGTGTCCCTTTTCTGAGCATTCCTCATTGGCTGGAAGTGAAATTCCCAGCCACATTCTCAAGGACAAACCTTTACTCCCTTTGCCTAGTAGGAAGGATAAACATTTTTAAGAAGGTTGAGGTCAAGGAGCTGTGCAAACCAACACAGGGAAAGGCAAAAGAGCCTAACCAAGGTTCATCTGGTGATAGGTCTGGGGTGTTAGGTATCCCAGAGGGCCAAGCAGAGCTTCAATCAGCAGTTAATGAGGCAAGACCTGCAACAGATAGCCACTTTTAACTTACAAAAGCTTTTAGATGTCTCTGTTTACTTTGATCCATTTCAGTTAATTTGAGCCTGGTTAGGGTGCATTTTCCTTTCTCCCCCCCCCCCAGATAAACCCTCAGCTCCCACCCCATCTCCACCCCCACCTCCCAAACAATAGTATCATTTACCAACTTAATACTTAACAAGTTTTGAGATCTTCTGTCAAGGTCGGCAACAATTATATGATATAAAAAACAAGGAGAGGAAGACCTGGACCATAGTCTGTCTGTAGAATGGGAATTTCAAAATCCCATCAGCGAAAGATAAATGCAAAGGCCAGCGGGACAGGAAAGGCTGCATTTTCAAAGGAGATTTAGTTATTTGTTTCTGATTAAGTGAAGTATATGTTCTTTTATCCCCTGTTATTTTACCCCCAAAATGACAGGAGGGCTTTCTTTGTTAAAATGTTTCAGAGCAGATAAAACTAATTTACTGGAATGTGAAATAATCCAGAAAGAAACTGTACCTGACGGTCACTGACGGGGAGGTCACTTTAACTGGCCAGCGTTTCCAGGCCCTGGGGCTGGGCTAGGAGGCAGGAAGCAGAGGGCTCCTGCGCTGAGATATTTGCACGTGGGTCCGCCTGTTAATGGGGATGGGCTGATGTAATGAGCTTTTAATTAGGTCAGCTTGGTACTTGACCCCACTGCACTGTGGGCCCGCGCCTGGGGGTGGGGGTGGGGGGGGAGACCTCCACACCCACAGGTGCGGATAAACACCCTGGGAACCTTCCCGGCATACCCTGGGCTGTCCTCTCCTCTGCCCTGATCCCTTTCACCTGAAGTTGATAGCCTTTTACCTGCACCTTTTCCTAATTCTCTCTCTCTCTCCCCACAGCGCCATTTTCCAAAACACCTTTGTTCAAAAGATCATATTTGAGGCAGGTGTGTATTTAAAAAGAAAAACAAAACAAAACTCTAGTCATGTAACCAGCAAAACTAATTTCACAAATACATATGGGCAGATTTGGTTTTATATTCCGTTAAAATACTCTTTTCTCAAGTGAACCATATTCCTAGTCTCCACTCCCTACCCCTGTCCTATTACAAGTTCCAGAAAGTATTATGAAGACATACAAGTTAATAGAAGGAACAGGATGAAATCTTTCTGCACTGTAGTCCTTAGATAAATTGGAACAGCTTTGAAGAGTTCTCTTCATAATCCTGTCCATGGGAGACCCCATAACCACCAGGGAAGTGAGTTAGGGAAACCCAGGCTCTCCTTTGGGTCTTTATCGTTGGGATAGGGAAGGGCCAAGTACCCAACTTTGAGGACAACAACCTAGGCACATATGGTATCTATAGTTTTCATATTAGGACCTCAACAATAATGGCTTACATTTATTTCCCTCTTTACCAAGTCTTTAAAGTGAAAGTAAGATTTACTTATCACTAAGGTATATTATACTCTTTAGTGATAAAGTATTAAGGTCAGAGAAAACAAGTCCTGACATCTTAAAACTATGTTTATGAGAATAACAATAGAAACAATGAATATTTATTCAAAGCTTATTAAGGGACAACTGTGCTAAATGCTTTAGGCTTCTGCATCATTTGTAGGATGTTTAACATACAAGCTTACTAAATTCTTTCAATTGATGATGGTGGCAGTTGCTAAACAGTCGGCCAAGTTATTCTTTTCATTCTCGTTCTAGGGAGAGAGGACACGGGCATGTTGAGTCACTCAAAACAGGCTCAAACCACCCCAAGGAGTTTGCCTGATGAAAGGTTTTCCTTTTCTTCAAAGTCACTTCCTGTGTCACATGACCTATATCACTCCAAAGATAATAACACTTCATGCTTCCAGAACACTTTTATCCAAAGATCTCAAAGCATTTTCAAATGTTAATTAAACCTTCACCATCCTGGAAGATAGCAATGCCAGTCTTGCAGTTTAAATACCGTGTTCCAGACACATGTTGTTCTAATCACCGAGAGGGAAACAGAGACCTCTCTAGCAAATCTAGTGTGTAAGCCACCACCCTGACACTTGTGACACCCAAAATTCTCCTGCGTCTCCTGGGAAACCATCACAGTATCTCTATGCTAGATTGTCCCCTACTCCCACTGATTGTTTCCACTGGAAGAATCGCATCCAAGAAAAGGGAGGGGGGCAGGGACACAGGGAAAAAAAGATTTTATAATAGTTCTACTTTGTTTAGAGATAGAAATGTCTGCATTATATTTCTATAAAACATAAGCACTTTTAACAAACAGCTAGGTGTCTTTGTAATATGCTTTTTCATTTATCGTGATGACCAGAAGGGGAAAATATAATCAGCTTTCCCCAAGGCTTAGATGTGACTGTTCAGACTGCAGTTTACCTGCCTTCCTATTTTATAAGCATTGTGACTGCTCTGATCCATCCAGAGTAGTCATGGGTATGGAAGACCATGTGGCAATCAAGGCCCCTCAAGACCTTCCCCTGCCTCCTTTCCAGCTTCATCTCCCTCCACTGCCACACTGACTTTTTCTCAATACTCCCAATGGGAAAAGCTTTTTATCCTACCCCAGGGACTTTGCACAGGCTTTTCCTACTGTCTGGAATTCTTTATCCCTTATTCTTAATGAAACTCCTACTCTTAATTGCCAGATTAAAGGTCGCTTCTTCAGAGAAGCCTTACCTTTCTATTATTAAATTAACTTCTCTCTGTTATTTTCTCTAATGACAGACTGTTTTGGTTATAATTCGTGAAATTTTCTTTGTTTAATGTCTCCCTTCTAGATTATAACTTCCATGAGAGTAAGGACTGTTCTGTTCTGTTCACTGATGCATAACCCATGCCTGGTCCTTTGGATATCTCTCTCTCTCTCTCTCTGAAAAAAAAAAAAAAAAACGTCTGTTGAATAAATTATTGAGTGAATGAATATTTTAACCTGGTTTGCAAATCACATTTTACTCTTGAAGTGATTTTACAGGATAAAGAGGAAAAAAGAGAAATACATATCAGAAGTTGGTTGTAATCATTTAAAGTCTGATTTCACTTATATCAATACTGAGAATAGCAAACTATCTTTGAACTATTTGAGTAAATACAATTTTTACTATATATTAACCTTTTGAAGTAGATGTTTTACCTACATTATCTTATTTCCCCTTCACAACAACCTTGAGAGATGGAAGCTGAGATTATCCCTACTTTGTGGTGCTGAGGACTAAGTAATTGGCCCAGGTCTCTAAGATTCCTCATTCCATTTATTCACTTACTCAGCACTAACTTTTGCCAGACGCTGTAGTGGGAGAGCAATGAATAAGACAGTCATGGTCTCCTTGGAGCTTTTGTTTTTGATCCAATGCAGCAATAGCACAGTGCATTCTGGCATGTAGTTGGTACTCAATAAATATTTAAACAGTGTGAATTATGTTTTTTAAAAAAAGATTCAAGAACTATGATTGAATCCCTTTAGAGTTTTAAAGGTTCCACAATACTACTACAACACATGTTCATTATATGACTCATCTGGGGGAAACAGGGTTTACCATTCGTTCTGTAAAGATGTAGAGTGCAGACGGAGGTCACAAATCACTCCAATATTCTAAGTTTTAAAATATAATGATGGGCCCTGGCCGGTTGGCTCAGTGGATAGAGCGTCGGCCCAGCATGTGGATGTCCTGGGTTGATCCCCAGTCAGGGCACAAAGGAGAAGCGACCATCTGCTTCTCTTTCCCTTCCTCTCCCCTTTCCCTCTTCCCCTTTCACAGCCAGTGGCTCAGTTGGTTTGAGTGTTGGCCCAAGACAGGGGCTGCTGGGTGGATCCGGTCGGGGGCACGTGCAGGAGTCTGTCTCTCTATCTCCCCTCTTCTCATTTAAAAATAAAATAAAATACAATGATCAATAATAATGAGAGTTTGCTCTGGCCGACTGGCTCAGCAGTAGAGTGTCAACCAACGTATGGATGTCCTAGGTTCCACTCCCAGTCAGGGCACACAGGAGAAGCGAACATCTGCATCCCTCCCCTCCCCCTTTCTCTTCTCGCTCTATCTCTCTCTCTTTTTCTCCCACAGCCATGGCTCAGTTGGAGCAAGTTGGCCCTGGGCACTGAGGATAGCTCCATGGCTAACCTCAAGCAACATAGCTGAGCAACATAGCAAGGACCCCAGATAGGCAGAGCATTGCTTCATAGTGGACTTGCCCGGTGGATCCTGGTTGGGGGTGGGGGGCATGCAGGATTCTGTCTTTCTGCCTCCTTGCTTCTCACTTAAGAAAAATAACATAAAATAATAATAATAATGATGAGTTTTAATCAATGGTGCCACATTGAAGCCAAAATGATCTTTCTACAACACAAATTGGAAAATTGTATCAAATTTCTGCCATGATTTACAATCTTCCAGAGCTTCCCATTGGCCTGGGATGGAGTCTATCCTCCCCATCCTCTTGATGTGGAAGACAAGAGCTTGACACCCTACTTGAAACTGTGTCTCTTCTACTGACTTCACTCACTACTTCACAGACTTTGTTAAAAAAAACATTTAACTCCTCCAATGCCTCTAGGCCTTGGATAGGCTGCTCCACCTTTTAGTAACACCCTTCCTGTATTCTTCTCTGCTTCTTTGCCTGTTTTGAGGGGAGGACTTATTAGTGTGCAGGATTTTTATTGGATAGTACTCTTAGGAACAATGCCTGAGAAGAGGAAGAGAAGCAAGATTGGACAGAAGGAAAAACTGAACTGCAATACAGGTGAAACTAAGCTGTGGCTGATCCAATGCGGAGCTCTGGAACTGAGACGGCCCTTTGGAGATGTCTGAACTGAGGCAAGGAGGTGTACCTTTGACCCAAGGTCGCATAGAGATATAGATAATCTTGAGCAAGGCAGTTCCTTCAGCAGAGAGTGATTCCTGGGGGAGGACCTCAACTGAGAACTGTAGAAAGGCAGCGCTGCCAACGGGGGAATGAGTGTCTCAGTCTTTAAGGAGGAGCTGGGAGGTACACCACAGCATCCACTCCAATCTGATTAACTCTAGTTACCTTTCTGGTCTCAACTTAAGTATACCTTCCTTCAGGGCGCCTCTCCAGACTCCTTAAGCCCAGAATAGATGCTCCTTCAAAGCACCTGTTGCTTCCCCATTATGGCATGCTTCATGTTATAATCATCTATTTGTCTGCATTGCCCCAGAAAAGTATAAACTTCAAGAAAAAGACATGGTCTTATTTACACTCTCTCTACCAATATATAAATAATCATGAATAAATTAAAGAATGAATGACAAACTAATGATTCCATTTTGATTTTTGTTTAATGATACGCAGATACCAAAGGTCTGGAAGATGACTGACCAAAATATTGTCAATTGTTATCTCTTGGTGGCAGGATTCTGTATGGTTTTTATGTCCTTCATTGTACCTTTGGTTATACCTAAATTTTTAGAAGTACATGTGACTTTTTAAATTTTTTAAAGTTATAATCAGTTGAAAGAAAAAAATTAACATGGTTCTTATTATAATAATAACTAGTATCAATAGGTGCATCCCATAAACTTACTTTTACTATAATTTATAGTTCATAAAGCAATTTCACTTAAATGATTTTGTTTAATCTTGGCAAAAAGTCAGCAAGAGGTTCTGGCCTGTTGGCTCAGTGGATAGATCGTTGGCCTAGCGTGTGGACATCGCGGATTCGATTCCTGGTCAGGGTACACATGAGAAGCGACCATCTGCTTCTCTTCCTCTCCCTCTCTCCCTTCTCTCTCTCTTCCCCTCCTGCAGCCAGTGGCTCCATTGGTTCAAGTGTCAGCCCCAGGCACTGAGGATAGCTCCGTTGGTTCAAGTGTCAGCCCCAGGCACTGAGGATAGCTCCGTGGATTCGAGCATCTGATCCAGATGGGGGTTGCCAGGTGGATCCTGGTCGGGCACATGTGGGAGTCTGTCTATCTTCCTCTCCTCTCCAAAGGAAAAAAAAAAAGCCAAAAAGAGAAGAAAGGCTAATATGATATTCTGATTCTTACTGGATCGCAAAATAATGCTAACCCTGTCAATCAGGAGTGAGTCAATGTCCCCTCACAGCCTGGGAAGCCAGCAGTCTAACATGCGTCCTTCTCTAACACGTCCATTTTTGATGCGGTCTTGCCAGGACTTGGGTGAAACAGTGATGTAGAAAGGACATATATATATATGTAATCCCACCCTACCTTCCCTAAGTCTTAATGGCCACATTCACCGTCCTAACTTTTCTCACCTCCCCTATTCCCAGTCATAAAAGAGAGTATAATGCCCCTTCCATGGCCTTATGTTCATCATTTGTTTGCACAAGCCTAATCTACGAGGCCAGCTAGAGTTGAAAGCCTTGTTTCCCCTTCACATCTCATGCCCCCCCTCTCTCTTACAATGATAACACTTCACATATGTATAGTATAGCACTTTCCAGAGGCTTCCCCACACATCACCTCACTGGATCCTCCCAGCAAACTTTTGAGGTCTACACATCAGAGAGTATTACCCCCATTTCAGAGATAAGAAAACCAAAACACAGAGAGGTTACATGACTTGCCAAAAATCACAGTTGGTTACTGATAAAGACAGGACTAGAATCTGGGGCCTTACAGAAAAGCCCATAACCCTCTGCGTTTTCTCTTTGATCTTGAGGTCTATCATATGACCATTGATGGGGCCCTGCAGAATCTAAAACTGGTAACAAACTCAACTGATGCGAGCAAGATTATGGATTCAATTTCGGAGTAGGCCAGTGTGATCCTTGCATTGGGGTGTTCTAATGAATGCAACAGACCTGCAAATGAAAGACTACGTACAAAATGGACTAGCTGAGAGTATGCTGATGATTCAGCTCAATTCTATCATCACATAAGTTAAATACCTCAATTACCTATTCTTTAAGCCTACATAAATATATCCACATAAATACGTTTTAAAAAAAACATTCCTATAAATAGACTATACAAATCTATACTTCTTTGACTGTCACTTTCTGTCATCACAATTTATCCTTATTGTCCTGGTGCAGTTAATGGCTCTCCCTTTCACTTTAAAAACTGTCTCAGTGTGGAGGATAATTTATATGGTCATCCTATATTCCTCTCACAGAGAACAAATGTGCAATTTCAGTAGACACTGAACAGTATAGATTTTCAAAGTGGCAAGCCCCAAATGTTGTAAGAAGGGTTGCTGTTATTGAAATACACTGCTGGAAAAATTCCCAGTGTTAAATGGCCTTCACGGAAGACACAGTGAGACACACATCCCTTTGTGTTCCTTTGGGCTCAAGTTTTAAAATGCAGTGAAATTCTGGCTAGCTTCAATCCATTTGCGAAATGATTTTGGTTTTTCTGCACCTCATTCTCTCACCTGATATTATATCTTTGTCTCATTGCTTATCAGAAGTGTTCCTTTCCTCATTCATTTTAAAAAACATTAGAAGAAATCAATTAAAATTTGTATTTTTTGGCTTCACATTATAATGCCTCCTACACTTCCCAAAGGATTCCTGCCAAGGCAGTGGCCTAAAACAATAGCTATTTGCCAAAAGGTAAAAGGAAATATTCTCATGGTAATTTCAACGCATGTCCTTTGAGCTGCTGTGTCTTTTTTCTCCTCTATCATATGGGGAAAACAGCTGCTCTTGAGTTGCTGAAAAACCAAAAAAAGATGCTATGAGAGACACAACTGATAAAAAAAAAAAATTGGCCCTGGCCGGTTGGTTCAGCGGTAGAGCATCAGCCTAGCGTGCGGAGGACCCGGGTTCGATTCCCGGCCAGGGCACACAGGAGAAGCGCCCATTTGCTTCTCCACCCCTCCGCCACGCTTTCCTCTCTGTCTCTCTCTTCCCCTCCCGCAGCCAAGGCTCCACTGGAGCAAAGATGGCCCGGGCGCTGGGGATGGCTCTGTGGCCTCTGCCTCAGGCGCTAGAGTGGCTCTGGTCGCAACATGGCGATGCCCAGGATGGGCAGAGCATCGCCCCCTGGTGGGCAGAGCATCGCCCCATGGTGGGCGTGCCGGGTGGATCCCGGTGGGGCGCATGCAGGAGTCTGTCTGTCTCTCCCTGTTTCCAGCTTCAGAAAAATGAAAAAAAAAAAATTGTATTTTGCTCTCTTTAGAAGTACTGCTTTACCATGAAGATCTGGTCCTTGTTTTCAGGAAGCTTACAATCTTGTTCCCAAGGACAGATACAAAATAGTAGGTAATTGAAAACTAAGAGTGTATGTCCCAAAAGCAATATGTGTTGGCCTGAGAAGAGAGTGGTATGGGTTGGAGTAGTAAGCAAGGAAGTCACTATTAATACTTTGTCCCAAGGCACATCCCAAACATATCAAAGAAATTATCTGAAGGGTATACAGCCATTTCCCCCAAATCTCCACAACCGCATAATCAGTGTTCAGCCCAGCTTTCCTGGATTTTAATGTGGGCCGTAAATGACACTACCAGATATTTCATAGAAGACATCAATTTTTTTTTTTACTTAATTCAATTCAATCATCTGAGCAAGCAAAGATAGCAAAATCCATATTTTACTGAGAGACCCTTTGATCTTTTATGTCTTCCCCTATCATTGTAACAAGCATAACCAGATTGCATTTCTTTCTGTAGTATACAGATATAAAGATAATATCTAAAAAACATCAGTAAACACCTCCCCAACATATCACAGTAGAAAACAGACAGGAAAAGACAGAGTAACCTCAGGTTCTTTGAAGCAAGAATTCAGCTTTTCTGTGATAATATATCTTCTTTATAATCATTAATCATCCAGTGTTAATGAGCACCTACTAGACCAGACACTGTGATCAATATCTTTGCCCTGCTGGAATACCTGAATTGGAAAAGGGCATATCTATGTAGGAGAGAAGAAGAGATGGAATCGAACATTTCTCGAAGACCTACTATAGCCAGGCAATAGATTAGGCTCTTTACACATGCTAATCCTTAAATTATCTCCCTGGTTAGCCCCATTTAACAGATGAGGAAACAAAGGCTCAGAGAAAATATTACAGCCAAGGATGCAAAGTGGTGAAGTGAGCTTGAACCAAGATCTCCAAGCCTCTGCTCTTTTGACCATCCACGTTTCCTTTGTTCTCAACTGAGAGCTCTGTTAGCTGGCACTGTGGACAGGGATCTGATAACTGGATGTTGCTCCGTCAGGATCCTCCCAGCAGATGTCCTGACTTCAGTGTAACAAAAACCTGAGTGATAACATCAGAGTTTACCAGAATGGAGTTCTAGCCTGGCTGTCCTACAGAAACCCCGGCCTCCAACAGTGAGCACTCTCCTGTCACGTTCTTTCAACAGCTCCCAGACAATGGAAGAAAACAGCCACATGCGTAATTTAAAATAATAGGGGTTTGGTTTTGTTTTATTTTACAAATCCTTTGTATATATTTTGTGAATCAATTATGTAATTATTTGAGTTACTAACCACATTTTTCAAATGTTAAATTACAATTATTCTGCAGTTTCTGGAACAATGCTAACTAAGTGTTAGAGCAAGTTGGCCGAGGAAACAGTGGACAGCTGAGACACTTACTTCAGAGCCTGGTTTCCATGATGCCAAAGTGTTGATGGAGTTGGACAGGTCACTAACTTGTCTGGCCTATAGCTTCCTCAAGTAGAAAATACAGGGGTGGAACTAGGAATTAATTGATTGATTTAGTAAATATTTCTTATTAGTTATCAATATACAGTCCCAGCTCTCATAATGTTTACAGTCTAGTGGAACAGACAGTTTCACTTCAGTGTGTTAAGTGCTATAAAAAGTTATAGAGAGAAGCCCTGGCTGGTTGGCTCAGTGGTAGAGCATCAGCCCGGCGTGTGGAAGTCCCAGGTTCAATTCCCAGCGAGGGCACACAGGAGAAGCGCCCATCTGCTTCTCCACCCCTCACCCTCTCCTTCCTCTCTGTCTCTCTCTTCCCCTCCCGCAGCCAAGGCTCCACTGGAGCAAAGTTGGCCCGGGGGCTGAGGATGGCTCCATGGCCTCCACCTCAGGAGCTAGAATGGCTCCGGTTGCAATGAGCAACGGCCCAGATGGGCAGAGCATCGCCCCCTAGTGGGCATGCCGGTGGATCCCGGTTGGGCACATGCAAGAGTCTGTCTCTCTGCCTCCCTGCTTCTCACTTCAGAAAAATACAGGGAAAAGAAATGTTATAGATGCTATGAGAATGCAGAGGAAGAACTTCTAATTCATTCTGGGTGGAGGGGGTGTACAGAAGAGGGGGTGACATCTTAAGCAGAGGTACAAAGGACCAATAGGAGCTAGCAAGACAAAGTGTGCCTACGCGGAGGGGAGGTAGGGATGAGAGCGCTGTCCCAGGAGGACAGAGCAGCATGAGCAAAGGGTTGGCGGGGAGCTGCCATGTCCTGTTTGGAACATCTGGTTTGTGAAAAGGCAGCTAGAGAGTGGACATAAAAGAGACGAAAAGGGGAACAAGGGCCAGACCTGTCATGAGAGGTCTTATATATCACCAAAAGGAGTTTGCACTTTATTCATTCCTTCAGAAACTATTTATTAACCTTACTACGGACTAGGCATTTTTCTAGGTTCTGGGGTTACCAGAATAGTAAGCAAGAGAGGTAGGTTCCTGCTTTTACAGAGAAAAATAAGAATCCATTCAAAGGTTTAGAGAAGTGGAATAACATGGTCAGAATCTTAGAAGGACCACACTGGTTTGGGCCAGGGTAAGCCTCTTTCACCTATAGAATTCTGACTCAGTGATTAAAACCTCAAGATATAATAAATCATAAAAGCTCTATGATAAGATTATATATTATAGATGAATATCTACTGGTAATTAGATTCTTTTCATATACATATTTGTTTTGTTTGCAGATTTCTTTGCAAATGGTTAATAAATTGAGTGTTTAGACATAGAAATATTTATTTGGTGGGGAAGAAAAGAGAGTCAATATGCATTGAACACTGATGACATACTAAAGATGGGAAGGAGAGATGAGGGATTAATAATGGCCACCTTACAGATAGGGACTAATGGGCCCCAAATTCAGTTAACTTGGTATGAACCCAGTAAAGCTGAGAATCAAATTGGAAATCCTGGTTTGTTTGTTTGTTGTTCACCAAAGCCCATACTGTTTTAGATCACAAAGTATAATTATACATAGGCACCCTTCTCCCTTGGTTCTTAGAATAGTGAAAAACTGGCTCACAGGTCTCAGCCGGTTGACTCAGTACTGTAGTTATTTCTCAGTTAAGCATGCCCTATTTTTGATAAATCACAGTAGTCCTGATGTTCAGGGACCATGTGCATTTCAAAATTCTGCTGTGAGTTCATAGAAAATTGGACTCAAATTTAATCTATCAAATATTGAAAGCAAGTTTCAAATTAGGAGAAAGTAGCATTGTTCTTGGAGTAGAAATACACAGGTGGTGAGGAGAGAGTCAAACTTAAAAACTATTCCATCCTTCCTAGAAAGGCATGTTCCAGCACAAGAAACGCTGCTTTCAAGTACAAGAATTCCCTGAGTTTCCCCAAAATAAACCAAAAATCAATAACAAAAACCACCTCAGGCCTCAGAGCCCATTCCTGCTCTGCTCACTTAACATTTCCTCTCCTCCTGGCACGGCGGCTTCAGTCCTCCCCTCCCCTGGAATCCCAGCTCTTACTCAGCAAGGCTCGGAGTTTACAAGGCCTCTAAGAGCCTGGTGGCCTGCATGCACTTCCTGGTCCCCGCCCACCACCCCCAGATCTTCCAGAGTTCCCTGCTTCCTGTCCGGGAGCTAAACCCCTTACAGGAGGTGGGGCATTTTCCTTCCAAGACCCAGAAGGTCTCTGTTTCTTCACAAGGAAGACACATGTCTTACTACACTCAGCAATACTGCTGAGTGCAAGAAGACTGAGCATCTTTTTTGTTTGTTTTGTTTTTGTTTGAAGCATAGTAGTCAGTCCTATCTCTTCAACCCAAGTATAGTAGCAGACTTTGTTGGTTACTTACCCAGAATTTCTAACATGAGATTTTCTTTGAGCATTCCACACACCACACACAGCCCGGTGCTGACTTAAACTGGTAGTGCTAATCCCATTCCCCTTGCTAGAAACTGGTGTTTGAGTGAGGATTTGTTGCCATTCTAGCTGATGAGCAAAGTCTATTGGCAGTGGAGAAGGAAGTCTGAGAAAGGTAACTTTGCTCATAAAAAGGGGTAGCTAGGAGGAAGCAATTTTTTCCTTTTGGTCTAGTAACTGGCATCAACCTAACTATCTTGCAACCACAAAGAGAGTTGCTCTGAGGACAATGCTGATATGCTCAAGGTGGCAGAGCAAGAAGATAGAAAGAACCTGGGTCTTTGAACTGACCCACCGTGAAGCCAACTCCCTATAGGACAGGGGTCCCCAAACTTTTTTTTTTTTTTTTCATTTTTCTGAAGCTGGAAACAGGGAGAGACAGTCAGACAGACTCCCGCATGGGCCCGACTGGGATCCACCCAGCACGCCCACCAGGGGGCGATGCTCTGCCCACCAGGGGGCGATGCTCTGCCCCTCCGGGGGGTCACTCTGCCGCGACCAGAGCCACTCTAGCGCCTGGGGCAGAGGCCAAGGAGCCATCCCCAGCGCCCAGGCCATCTTTGCTCCAATGGAGCCTTGGCTGCAGGAGGGGAAGAGAGAGACAGAGAGGAAAGTGCGGCGGAGGGGTGGAGAAGCAGATGGGCGCTTCTCCTGTGTGCCCTGGCTGGGAATCGAACCCGGGTCCTCCGCACGCTAGGCCGACGCTCTACCACTGAGCCAACCGGCCAGGGCAGTCCCCAAACTTTTTACACAGGGGGCCAGTTCACTGTCCCTCAGACCATTGGAGGGCCAGACTATAAAAAAAACTATGAACTAATCCCTATGCACACTGCACATATCTTATTTTAAAGTAAAAAACAAAATGGGAACAAATACAATATTTATAATAAAGAACAAGTAATTTTAAATCAACAAACTGACCAATATTTTAGTGGGAACTATGCTCCTCTCACTGACTACCAATGAAAGAGTTGCCTCTTCCGGAAGTGTGGCGGGGGCCGGGTAAATGGCCTTAGGGGGCCACATGTGGCTCACGGGCCATAGTTTGGGGACCCCTGCTATAGGACTTTGTGAAGTGAGTTTTTCTCATTGATTGAGTCATGCTTTCCTTGTCCCTGAGAACGACCTAGTCTACGACAGAACGGATGAGTGGAACAACAAGCTCATCAGTGCTTGAGATCCAGAAGTCAGGCATGAGAAGCTTTAACAAGAAAGAAAGTTTTTGTTGTCAAGGCAGTAGCCATTCTGGGGGGCAGTATGTCAGTCACTTGAATTTGTCTTCTAGTCCATCTACCAAATGGATTTGAGGATCATGAATAAATACTGAGAAAACTTTTTATTTTTTTAAATTCCATAAGCAGCATCTTCCCTCCCTTCCTCAGGACGCTTTTTGACAGAATGTATCAATGAAGATCTTTCCTAGTTTAAAACCAAGCATTTTACATCCTGGGGAACTCCAAGGTTTCATTGCTTCACTGCAGTGAGAGACATTAGTGCTCAGCCGATAGTACACCCCTCAAAAACTGGTGCTGAAGGTGAGGGCAACAGTGGTATCCATGGTGCTGTGATAGAAGTCCCCGCCCCACTCCGTGGCAGATGTAGTGTCTAGCCATGCAGCACCAGAACCTGTCAGGAGACCATGGTGCACAGTGGCTCATCAAACTACCAGGAGGGATGGGTGGGGTTTGATTGTGAGCACATGTGAAACCCTCTCTGGGGACTCCCAGAGACACCTGGGAGAAAATTGCTGGGCTCTGAAAACCAAGGACCCTCACCAACAGGTGGTTGCAAACATAAGGGAAATTTGAGTGAGTGCTATTTCTATTGTTTCATCTATACCCACAAGTGGCTAAGAAGAAAGCGACTGAGAAAAACAACAGCCTTCATGGCCCGTTAGGAAGGCAGATAGCATGATCATTCTATAGCAGTTCCAGTGCAGTAATACATCAGAAGTTCAGACACAGTATGAAACTGCCCTTTTTGAGTAATTCTACCTTGAGTTTATCCAAGCAGCAATCTGTGGCTCGTGAGCCACATGTGGGTCTTTGGCTCCTTGAGTGTGGCTCTTCCACAAAATAGCACGTGCAGGTGCTACCTCGGTAAGGAATGTACCTACCTATATAGTTAAAGTTTTAAAAAAATGGCCCTCAAAAGAAATTTCAATCGTTCTACTGATGATATGAGGCTCTGTTAACTAATGAGTTTGCCAACCACTGTAACTAAGGAGATAGATAGAGAACAGATTGATCAGCCTCCAGGTAATTCTGGTAACAGAAACCATTACCTAAAACTTAACATTTTTAATCAGATAAACTAAAAAAAGAAGCATTACTGAGATGCAAATATAAAAGATTGCAAGTTGCAGAAATTTGGAAAAAATGAACTGGGACTATAAAACAAGATTCACTTAGAATCTGTGCTGAAACAATATCTTAAAGTAATTGTGTTCCCAAATGTGCTTCCGTTGTTGGTTTTAACCCAGGGCATGTGGTACGTGTGCGTGTGCGTGTGCATGTGCGTGTGCGTGTGCGTGTGTGTGTGTGTGTGTCGTTTCAAAGACCTAGGGTCATGATAAGCAGCATACCACCTCTCTTTCTTGGCCTTGATGGACCTTACCAAAAGAGAAATGAGGAGGCCACACCTATACTGGCCTAAATCCAAAACTGATAGGGCTAACCTCCAACAACTAAAAACCCTCTGAACAGAGCAACGAGAAAGCAACATGAAGCCACCAAGATGAGGCTTCAAAATGGTTGGAGGTGATAGAATTAGCAAAAGATTTTTCTAAATCTTTTTACCTTTTTAAATTTCATAAAATTAAATCACATTTCAAGGCCATGCAATGAAAGGTTGAGGTAAACATAAAATGCTTACTACTGCTGTATCAAAATGTCCATCCTGAAAGAATATATACTAATATTTTTGAGCCCCTAACATGTGCCAAACATGGATTCTCACTACAGCATTCAAGCACTGTTAGCCCCAATCTGTATCTGAGAAAAAGAAGACTCAAGCAGTCCACCCCCAGAGATCGATGCAAGGTCAGAAAGGACACCAAAGCTTCCTCTTGTGAGAACCACGGCAGTTTCATGCCCAGCAAATGGCATATGGTCTGAAACTTACAAGATGGCTAAAAGAAGCTGGCAGGGAATTGCCAGGGTTGAACATTCCAGGAGAAGAAACCGAGTGAGCAGATGGAGAAAGGTAAGGTATGCGAATGCTGTCAGAAAACACAGAGTGTATGCTGAGTTCTTTGGAAACGGGCAGTGCAACAAGAAGAGCCACGGGGGGAAAAGAAGTAAGTGGAAGAATAAGGTGTCATTCGGGCCTGGAAATGCTTCCCAGCAAATCCTGTGCCATCTATATGTTCTACGGCCACTCTAAAGGGTCCCCTCAAGTAAATCATTGCAGGTCAAATTAAAATGCGACTAGTTTTCGGGACAAGAATCAAGGCTCCTTAACTAGCCCCAGATCCTACACAGGGACTCTGTAAAAGTCAGGGGAAAACTTGAAACAAAGGCTCAATCTGGCAGATATCCAAGGGAGACCTCATTCTCGGGCTTTTATAGCGTGTTTTGTTTTCAAAGACTATTTCAGCTTCTGGAATATCACACATTTAAAACTCTATGATCTATAGTGGTAGAACTCCTCAGTTCATCCCTGGGGCTCCCAGGCTGTCACATAAACTAGTGTTTGACTTCTAGCTTATACCTTAGAGAGTATGGAGACTACTAGAGCTTTTACGGGTGTCCCTGAGAGGGTCACCGTGTTGCCGTCCCTCGGCAGGCTTCCCCTGCAGTCTGTGCCTCTGACCTCTGTGCTCATCTGTTTCCCATGATTCCTACTGGGCCCCAGGGTGGAGCAGTATAACATCGTACAGCATAATTCACTTTTATAGAGCATCCTTCATGCGAGCTATCACAAGGAGCTAATCAAATGCTGACAGGAAAGGGTCTGCTGCAGGATAAGATTTAAAGGGAGGAACTGATTTAGTGGCTCAGGGGGCAGAAGAGAAATTTCAGATAGATGGGTTAGAAGTGAAAGAACAACCCACACCATGGTAAACTGTGGGGAGAGAGAAGTGACTAAGTGTGGGGAGGGGGGACATATAGAGGTAGAAAAGCCACTGGCATTCTGAGACACTACCAACACTTTCGCAGACAAAGGTGACTTGGACTACATTCAGAAAGTAACGGGTCCAAGGAACTCATTCAGGTTCCAAGGAACAGAAAACTCAACACAAAATGATTTGAACAAGGAAATGTTTTTGTCTCACACGAGCTATGGTAAGAGAGACTGGCCTGGGTAATTCAGTGACCCAATAATGTCATCCAAGTCCTAGCTTCTTGACCTCTTTCTACTCTGAAGCCCTCAGTGTGCCAGACATGTCCTCCATTCCCCAGTAACAGGATGGCTGATGCAATGCCAAACATCGCACTGAGACACAACAACATCTAGACACAATAGGAGGTAACAGAAGAAAGAGATGCTGTTTCTCCAGCAGGTCCCCTTTGAAAAGCGTGAGTCACCTTCCCCAGAAAATTCTCAGCACACTTAGTCCCCATGTCTCTTTGGCCAGGACTGGGTTCTAGTCCTGTTCTAAACCAAATTCTAGCAAGAAAACTAGAATTTCCATTATTGGTGCAAACTATTCCAGATTCACTTCTCTGTATCCTAAGAAAAGGGCAGACCCCAAAATCAAGGCTTTGCCCACAAGGAAAAGGAACAATGGCGACTGCGCTGTTAACCCACCATGTCTCACAAAAAAGTAATGAGAAATAGGCATCATGTCTGTTGACCCTGGAAAAATAGAATACATCTAATATATAATTACCTACACAATTCAGATTAATTGGTTAGAACTTGAAGATCATAGTGGGAAAAACTATACTGAGAAAGAAAGTAATAATTTTTAAGTGTAAGGGCATACTAGGAGGTAGTGGAGGGGGTTGAATTTCACCCTCATTCTAGAGTGAAATTAAGCATATTGAAAGATGGGATGTTTGGGATCAAGGATTTTGGCTCTTGGCAGATGCAGTATGGAAAGGGGAAATTTTAGTTCTGAGTTAAAGAATGGAATGGTAGAATCAGAGCCTTTTGAGAGCAAGAATCTCCTGTTTCTGGAGGGGGTGGAGCAGCTGTGAAAGGGAGATATGCAAGACTGCAGAGCCAAATATCAACCCAGGGACATGCACATGAGAACTTCTGCAAAGCCCAATGCAAAGGGTTGTGTGAAAGCCACAAGAATAAGAGAAAAGACACATTTTTGTTGAGTGTGGAGCCAACCTGAACTTTACAAGTTCTGAGCTTCTTGCTGATCCTGAACCTTTGAAGATTTGAATTCATTTACTCTGGGTAAAATTTACCTTCCAAGTACCAAGGGGGGAAAAAAATTGGCTCTAAAGATTACTGAACACCGACTAACTCTTAAAAAACCATACAGGGATGAGTTAAGTGTAAATGAATCACAAACACGCAGATCAAATTTCTCCTAAACTGCACCAGAGTTTAAAGGCCAAGGAAAAAAGCACTTGAGGCAAAAGACATTTTGGCTTTTGCAGAACCTAAAACATTTTTAATGAGTTTGAATTCATTCAATTAACTTAAGATTCAGCTGAGTTCTCTCTTCTCGGCATTCGGCCTGGTCATATATATACAGCTGCCATTCTAGATCTGCTTTCACCTGAAAGATGAGATTACTTTTGTTTTTTGAAAATTAACTTCTTGTACAAATTGGTAGTTACAAAATAGTCCTGGGGATGTAAAGTACAGCATAGGGAATATAGTCAATAATTTTGTACTAACTATGTATGATGCCAGGTGGGTACTAGAATTATCAGGAGGATCACTTTGTAAATTATATAAATGTCTAACCACTATGCAGTACACCTGAAACTCATATAAAATAATATTGAATGTCAATTGTAATTGAAATTTTTTTTTTAATTTTTAAAAAGAAAATTAACTTCTTGTTCCAATGAGGTCAAAGATAGCTGAGATAAATACCATAATAATGACAAAATTATTAATCTAATGGCCTTTAGTATAAATGGAAGAACTCAAAGTTCTGTATTCAATGTTGGGCACAAGACTAACAACCCTAAGAGATATGACATAAAAATAGAGCAGTCTCTTCTAAATACTTTACATTTCAAATGCTGTGTTGAGTCTGTAGTGGGAATTGGTGTCATTCAATCACCTGTGGGAAGTTATTGAGTGTGCACTAGGTAGCAGGTACCACCAGGGATAAATGGTAAGGATGCAAAATTACCTATTTATTTATCAGTTTACTTCTTGTTCTAAAAGAATATCATTTTGTAATTGACTCAATGTGTTATGTCACTAAAGTCTCTTTTATGCCTTCTCTTTTCTCCTTTTTGGAGTAGGTGAATATCTCCAGTAAGTCTGGTTGTTGTTGTTTTTTTGTTTGTTTGTTTGTTTGTCTTTGCCTCTCATTTCTCAGCCTCTCAGCTATATACACATCCTCCCTTAATGTAGATGCTCAAACACTGAGGAGTTGGACCATCATTAATCCCCTTATTTCTCCCTTAAACCCCTCTACTTTGCCTGTCTATCTCGGACAAAGCTCCTTCTGCCCCTTTTTTGGTCGGCTCCAAATACAATAGTATATAACAAACCTTGGTAAAGTACCCCTCAATGATCTGGCTTGATCTAGGTGTAGAATTTAGAATATTTAAATAAAAGTAGAGATTCCATATCTTTCAGGCAACAATTGTCTGTGATAATGATTTCTTGAGACTGATCTTGAGGTAAGTTTTGCATTCGTTATACTCCTTTGGGACATCAAGTCTAGTAGACAGTTTGTGCTACTGTTTTGTGATGATCCTCCCAATGAAACTCAATTAGCTATAACATAAATCTTACTCTGGTTGAACACATTTGATGTCACAGACACTGTGTGCTTGCATCTCACATGGACCCAATAAGAGAGGTATTATTACTATCTCAATGTTACAGACAAGGAGTTAGAATTTCAGAGAAATTAAGTAACTTGACCAAGGATACACTGCTGGGAAGTGGCAGAGGAAGAACTGGAAGAGGTCTGTAGGAGCCAGGCCTGATCTGGTAACTTGCACATCTCACTGGGTCCAGTAAAGCCAAGAGGGACTGCTGGAGCGCTTTGGCTGGGGTAAGAATGCAGAGCTTAAGAATTTTGTTTTGTTAGCTTTAATTTGGTTAAGAGGAAGAAATGACACTTCAGGGGGAAGAATTTGAGTTGGTTTTTATTTTTTTTCAATTAAATTATATTTTACAAGAATCCCTGATGAAACAAGAGGAAAACAATCTTACTCCTCTTCTTTTCTTCAAACAACTACTCAAAATCTCTAATTCCTAACTTGGGATACGGCTTATGTAATTATTATTAGAGTGGTCTATCCTGTTAAAGAAAAAAAAACAAGGACAGGAAAACTGGGGTCCTTCTGCTCCAGGAGATTTCTCTATAGCAGGAGAGACTCACCACATCCAGTGAAAAAAAGATCACAGATCTTGGATTTTAATTCGGATGTGTGTTTGGGGAAAGAAATAACAACAGATTATATGACTGACAGAGGAGAAGACAACTGGTCAATCTATTATCATGGTACAAGTCCTAGGGAATTTTCCCTGGGAGCCAAAATAAAGCATTCATTTCCTCTGTTCCTTTTGTAGAAGCCTCAAAATAGTCAATGTATTTCCACTAAGCCACTTCTTTTCCTCTCCCTCTACACCCCCACCCCAATATATTACATTTTTTTCCCCTCAGCCAACGAATTTTCTGGTCACCACCACAACAACCAGATTCACAAAGCAAATGAGTAATTTGGAATGCAACGAGTATCTCATGTGACTCACAGGGAGGAAAAAGAAAAGGTGGCTGCTGCTGCCAGAATGAAAACATTTTCTGGAAAATTCTTGAAAATATTCCTAAAGTCTCAAATTGGGCAAGTGAATATACCCTAAGGATAAACTTGGAATTTCCCAAAATATAAAAAAGATTTAAAAATTTAAGCATTAAAATGGTGGAAATAAATATGTTGATACACTACATAAATAATTTTTTTTTCTTTTTTCTAACACTGTTTACTTTTAACACTTGAGCTACTGATTACAGGTCCCTGCCAGGCAGGAAGGAGTGGTATAGTCTCAGAATCCCCATAGAGAAGGGGCTTATGGGGTGGAAGGGAAGTTGGGAACTTGAAGACTAGCAGCCGCTCACAGATAGGACAGTACAATTATTGGTGGTGGGGTGCTAGGAGAGTAAGCTAATGAAGATAATGGCAGGTCACGGGAGTCAACACTGATGGTTGTCCGCCCAGCATCCATTCCTGCTTTCTATCTCCCTGACAGAACCCTGATTTTAATCAGTCGACCACTAACCCTCTACACAGCCATGCTCCCAAGGGCACATGTTCAAGAAACTAACCCAAGTGGTCTAAAATAACCCCATGGGCCTTTTAAGGAATGTTTTCAGAGTAAGCATACAGCCTAACTTGAGCCAATGAGATTTGAAGAGAAGTCTGCTGGAGGATTCCAGAACAGACTTTCTCGCTCCTGAGGCAGACAGTCTCCTCTACCATGTACACTAACCCGAGTGGATGTGATCCCTGGCGCTGCTGTGGTCATCTTGCTCCCAGCCTGAATATAGGGCCAGCCAGGGACTGGCTGACGGTGGAAGTGGAAAGAACCCCGGTTGTTGATAATGTATATATGATTGAGCCTCTGAAGCAACACACCCGAGAAGCCACCCTACCTGAGGACTTCTGACAATGAGAAACAATAAATCTCTCTATTGCATAGGCCAGTTAGCTTACAGTTTTCTGAGGCTTGCGGCCCAAAGCAGACCATAAGATAAAGCTGCTCCCTGTCCCCCACCCCCACTTACACCTCTTGACACAGACACCGGCTTAAAGGCTGGAGGAGCTTCAAGATGTTTATCCAGAACTCAGAGACAGGAGCCGTCAACCCACGTCTTATATAAGACCTAAGACCTATTCATTCAGAAAAGACTGTGGAATATTAAATTTCATTTACATGAAATACCCATTTTGGTAAAAGTTTTTCAGAGCTGTTCACTTGCTGATAGTATATCAAAATTTCAAGAATAAAAAAAAAATGCAATAGGCAGCCCTGGCTGGGTTGCTCAGTGGATAAGGGCCATTCCGGTGTACCCAGGTCATGGATGCGATTCCCAGTCAGATGGAAACAACTAAGTGAAACGAGTTGATGCTTTTCTCTTTCTCTCTCTCTGTCTCCTTCCCTTCCTCTCCCTCCCTCTCTCTCTCTCTCTCTCTTTCTCTCTCTCCCTCTTTCTCTCTCTCTCTCAAATCAATGGAAAAAAATTTTTTAATGCAATAGGTACTTTCTCCATCAGTTCTAAGCAGAAATGTTTTTATATTTTTTTTGAGATGTTTATCATTCATATGCTTAAATCTACTTCGAGTAGGGAAATTACAAAAGGCAATGAACAGAAAGTCAGAATCAGTGACAGGAGCTGGCTCCTGCCTGGAAAGAAAACTGGTAAGAGGAATAAGAGTAACTGGAGTGGCCCTGGCCAGTTGGTTCAGTGGCCCTGCATGTGGAAGTCCTGGGTTCGATTCCCAGTCAGAGCATAAAGGAGAAGTGACCGTCTGCTTCTCCATCCTTCCCCCTTCTCTCTCTCTCTCCCTTCCTCCTCTCTCTCTCTATCTTTTCCTCTCACAGCCATGGTTCAAATAGTGTGAGCAAGCTGGCCCAGGGCACTGAGGATGGGTCCATGGCCTCCGCTTCTGACGCTAAAAGAGCTCTGTTGCTAAGCAACGGAGCTACAGCCCCAGATGAGCAGAGTATTGCCCTGCAAGGACTTGCCAGGTGTGTCCCAGTTGGGGGTGCATGTGGAAGTCTGTCTCTGCCTCCCCACCTCTCACTTAATTTAAAAAAAAATGTAACTTGAGTGATATTTTTAAAAATACAGAGTACTTTATTTGTTTCGTATTCCCATGTATGTGACTTTGTTTAGTAACCCTAATGCATCCACCTGCTACAGTAGGGTTGTTTTAACAGTAAGGAGAAATTAAGGGTTAATATTCAACTTTTAACTTTCAGAATATGATTCCGAAATAAAATAAGTTTGAAAGTCAGGTTTCACTAGGAGGGGATTGTTTAAATGAATATTTTATTGTAAAACATTTTAAACATACAGAAAAGAAGAGAAAATGGACATTATAAACACCTTCATATCTATATCCAAAATAAAAGACTCTTAACATTTTTCCATATTTGCTTTGGATCTTAATAAATACCTCCGTAAGCCTATTCCTCTCTGTCTCTGATCAGTGGGTCCTTCCTTTGAATGTTTATATTCTTTTACCGTATATGAATATATCTACACCAATATGTTATCATTTTGTGTGCCTTTAGACATTTTATAAATTGAATAAAAATAGTATTGCTTATTTTAAGTGGTTAATACGATTAAAATTTAATAAAATTTGCCTAACCAGGTGGTGGCACAGTGGATAAAGCGTCGGACTGGGATGCGGAGGACCCAGGTTTGAGATCCCGAGGTCACCAGCTTGAGTACAGGCTCATCTGGTTTGACCAAAGCTCACCAGCTTGGACCCAAGGTCGCTGGCTCGAGCAAGGGGTTACTCAGTCTGCTGAAGGCCCACGGTCAAGGCACATATGAGAAAGCAATCAATGGACAACTAAGGTGTCACAATAAAATTTAATAAAATTTGTTCAAATTGGATTAAAAACACTTCATAAATTGTATCATAATGTACAATTTCAATTAAAATCTTCACATTTCTTTAATTCACTTTAATTATCCCTCTGAGATTAATGGTAGATTGATAGGGGTAGCTATTTCCATTCAATTTATCAGCTTTATAACACTCTAATTTATTTATTCTCCTACTGATGGACATTTCAATTGTTTTCAGTTTTTTCAACTGAAACAAAGCTGCAACAAACCTTTTACCTCTTTCTACATGTGTGAGGGTTTCCCTTTGCTTTTTAGGTTGAATCATATGAACTTGCCAATATTCAACCATTCTGACCTATAAAATGACAAATTTATATGGCTTAACTGATTACATACCTAGACATAAAAATGTCAGTTGATAGGGTATAAACATCTTAAATTCAACCAGCTATAGCCAAAGACTGAGAGATGATTTTCAAAAGCCCTTTTGTAATGAACACCCATATCTTAAATACTCAGTCCACAGTTTCTTCCATAGAGCAAATAGATTCCAGTCCTCTACCTCCGAGAGGGAAGGACAGGACAAAGACAAAGAAGCTGGAGTTGCCCAGGTAGCTATGCCATCTAGCTCAGTGGTCCCCAACCTTTTTTGGGCCATGGACTGGTTTAATGTCAGAAATTATTTTCACAGACCAGCCTTTAGGGTGGGACGGATAAATGCACAAAATAAAATTATGCGATTGGCGTAAAAACTGTGGTATTTTTAAATATAATTGTCGAACTTATGAGACAAGCATCAAGAGTGAGTCTTAGGTGGATGTAACAGAGGGAATCTGGTCATTTTTTAAAAAATAAAACATCATTCAGACTTAAATATAAATAAAACGGAAATAATGTAAGTTATTTATTCTTTCTCTGCAGACCAGTACCAAATGGCCCACGGACCGGTACCAGTCTGTGGCCTGGGGGTTGGGGACCATTGATCTAGCTAACTTTAGAGATGATGATGTTGTGCTTCCTTTCAAACCCTTCAGTTTTCACTATTCTCCAAGGCGAAGACATCATAAATGACTGGAAAGAAAAATTAGTACACTATTCTAGGAGACCTGTTCAATGATGTGAGTTTGTCTTTGAGAGCAGCTCACGGAGACATTAGAAACTGCAAATTGGCCCTGGCCGGTTGGCTCAGTGGTAGAGCGTCGGCCTGGTGTGCGGAAGTCCTGGGTTCGATTCCCAGCCAGGGCACACAGGAGAGGCGCCCATCTGCTTCTTCACCCCTCCCCCTCTCCTTCCTCTCTGTCTCTCTCTTTCCCTCCCGCAGCCAAGGCTCCATTGGAGCAAAAGATGGCCCGGGCGCTGGGGATGGCTCCATGGCCTCTGCCTCAGGTGCTAGACTGGCTCTGGTCGCAACAGAGCGACGCCCCCGGATGGGCAGAGCATCGCCCCCTGGTGGACATGCCAGGTGGATCCCAGTCAGGCACATGCAGGAGTCTGTCTGACTGCCTCCCCGTTTCCAGCTTCAGAAAAAGACAAAAAAAAAAGAAAGAAAGAAACTGCAAATTGTCTAAAATAAAATAGCAATATCTTTACTTGTGGTCATTTTTTTTTTCCTTAACTAGAACCAGAATAGATGGGCTGGAGTGGATGAGAAGGGAAGAAAAGCAAAGAGATTCTTGATTCAATTTATGAACGCAAGGAGTAAACTTTTGCATCTTAACATGGGATAAGACAAGCTGACATTTGCTTTCTTGAGTGGATATGTTGTTCCTGTAGATGATTTGGCAATTGCACTCTGGAGTTCTCCACTAGAAGTCATCGTGTAACTTATACTCTTATAATATGCACCACCTGCCTATAAACACTATTGACAGTGCTTACAGCTTACTGTATCATTAAAATGCCAAGACTTAGTTGTCAAATATGATATCTGGATGCTTGAAACTCACTTTCAATGATTAGAAAAGCACTGACTACCTTCCACCAACACATATTGCCCCAATAAACAGAATGGACAAGATTAGATTCTTGTGGAATTCTTTAAACATTTTGCTTGTGTCTGGAATCCTGGATATAATTCCTTAGATATTTCTTTTTCTGGATGATTGACATTTGGAAATTTTCTTTATGACCTCACTACCTTAAATTCAATCAGCTTTGTATAGATAAATTATGATTTTATATCTACTATAATATATAATATAATAAGTATAGTAATATATAAATAATAAATATAATATTATCTGTATTTTGCTACAGTAACAAACAAGCTTAATACATCATGGCTTACAACAAATATATCTATCCTGCTCTTGTTTCATGAGGGTTGTGGGTTGGCTATAATTCTTCTGGTCTCTGCTCAGCTCTACACCCACTCATTTCCACTGGCCAGAATATGTCACATGATCAAACGCAATGTCATTATTCAGGCACCTACACCAGAGGCAGGGGCAAATCACATACCACAAGGAGTATAAAATTCTATTACATGGAGGAAGTGAATTGGATTGAACAATAATTCAATATAATATAAAGTTTTACAAAGTTCCTTTGTTTGGTCAATGATGGAAAAGAGTATGATCAACAGATAATGAACTTGCTCTTTAATAGCATAAAGTATATGGGGCTTCCCTTGTTCAAATATTTTCTCATGTTCTCTCCTGGACATGTCTTCAAAAGTACTGTTTCTCATGAACAGTATCAACTGGGGGACAAGGAGGAGAAATGTTCTTTCTTGGAGGCTGGTTTGGATACTTGAAGAATTCATTTGGTACCAAGTCTTCTGGATCAGAGAAATGAATGACCAAAGTGAGGAACAGACTTGGGGATGGGCAAAAGCTAAGTGCTGCATAAAGTAATTAGCAGACGTCTTGAGCAACTTTGTATACTGGTTCTGAACGTAACTATAAGTGAGCATTTTCAAGAATATTTTCTGCAGTGGGAGCATCTTTAGTATAAATGCATTGATTGTTTCTTAAGGTGATACTTTAAAAAGTGAAACTCACCTGATGCAAGTTCTGATTTTTGTTGTTTTTGTTTTGATTTTTAAACTCTCATTCTTTGGTCTTCCTCACGTGTACCTCTGAGTGATGACTTGGTGTAAACATATTTAGCATTTCTTTCCATTTTCCACAGCAAGCCAAAACAGGTTATCCAAACTGCTAACAAGGATTCTGAGAACCTGTGATGATTGCTCCATTTTCTTCATTTCCATGGAAATAAAAGTTCTGGTCCTGACCAATTTCATAAATTTGCATGTTAGCCATCATTTATGAGTCCACACAGCTACTCTAAGTTGACAGCCTCTTCATCGCCAAGCAAAGAGAAGCTGAGCATCTCCATGTATGTCCCAATGGAAATTCTAAATAAATGAGAGACGGCAAATTAAATTTTCCCTTAGGATAAGAAATCTAAGGTGCATGATGCAGTGTGGGCCTCTGACAAAACCTGATACTATTCAATTATAGCGATATGTAAATATGACGATTTCCTTCTCCCCGAAGTCATACTCAAGCCTGGGAAATTTCATGTAAGAATAAACTTGAGAGCGAGAATGCCCTAAAGTGCCTAACAACGCACTGTAACTCACTGATTTCTACTCTGAAAATTGACTTTCCTTCTGAAAATCAGTGAGATTTTCAAGCTCTCATTGTGAGAAAGGATATTCAGGAACCTGATAAGGACAATAGTGGCAGCCCCTGCGTCATGGTGCTGGGGGCCCTTAATAGGATAGACCATTGTGAAATCTCTGTCCTACTAGCTCACAGCTGGAACTAACCCCCCGTCTGCCCGGCTTGAACTTTAAATGGGCTACGCTTATCTCCCTTCAGCTTTATTTCCATTTTCTTCCTTTTGTTGTTGTTGTTGTTGTTGTTGGCGGGGTTAGGGGATGAAATAATAAAAAATGGGAAAATAGGGGAGCTCGTGGTGGGAATCGTTTGACAAGGGCATTAACAGCAGGGTAAACTTCAGACCAGTCCTGGCAACAGACTGGCCTCCAAGTCACTCTTTGTAAATTGGAATTCCTCTTCCTATGCAGTCTTTAAAAAGGTTAATATCGCTCGCACCATCTAGCCCCATCTCAGGCAGTCCTGCTGTTGAAATTTCTGAGCTATAGGAATGTTCTCCATTTCAGTGTGTCCACATTAAAATAAGTGCAGAAAGGAAAAATCTTCGCCGGCAGCCTTGACAGAGCTCAGAAATAAACTGCGCCGCAGCGCTCCTTTCTCCTGAGCGCTGAAATGCGTGGTAAAGCACCGGCTCGCGCGTTCCCAAAGAGATTTGCTTTCAAAGATCAGTATAGGAGAGGCTGATTGGGTCTCCTGAGATAGATCTCATCCTCTGACAACTCACCGAGCCCCCGCGGAATCTCGCTCCTCGTGTCTAATTACCTGCCTGATACCCGAGCCTTTCTCCCCGCAGCCGGACTCCGAGCGCGCAAACTCTCCCCGAGGCGCGGCAGACACACAGCTGGGGGGCCGGCTTGGGCGGGGAGGGGCCCCCCAGCTGCCTCTGGAAATCCACATTTTAGGGCCTTGTAGTCATTTCCTTGGTAGTGCGAGGAAAGTTTTTTTCTTTTCTTTTCTTTTTTTTTTTTTTTGTACTTTTTTTTTTTATAAAAGGAGGCCAGAAGAGAACACCCTCCTCTTACTTCCTAATATATTATGTCCTCCCCTGCCGAGTCCGGGACTTAGTCTGGATTTGGTAACTGAAGTAATATAAATGTTAGCTAAGAAGTATTCCCGCAATGTGGTTCCAATTTAGGCCTGTTTTGAAGTCTAAAGGCCCAATATGTCTCGTAGATTCTTCGCTGGACATTAGCGCTAATGTAATTTGCGGAGGAGCGCAGGCCGCGATCTAGCAGCGGCCCCGCCTCTGCGAATCGGGGTGCTTTCCCAGCGCCGGGGGGGGGGGGTGGAGACTCGTGCATTCGCCGGTAGTTCCCCCCACCGCTTTTGATGTTGGGGGCTTTGCTCAGGAAATTGCCAGGGTTTGCAGATAAATGGAGCAAGGTAAGTGCTGTACCCTGTCACCACCCTCTCTCCTCTCCAGGCTCTGGAGGGAGGCGGCCCAGGCTGAATGCAGCCTTTCTCTGCAAGCTGTTTGCACTTTACTTCAATAACAGATCTCTCCGAACACCGGCTTGATTTGCGAAGACACGCGTGCATTTTCAGAGTTCTGCTGGCGCACCCCCGCCCCGCGCCCGCCCCCCACCCGCAGCCCAGCACCGCGCTCACACCCCTCCCGAGCCCCCGGCTGCATCCGGGTAATGAGCATCCCCCTGGAACCGCCTGCCCTTTATCTTGCTGGGGGGACCCGCACCTTTTGAACTGCCATCTGTAGATTGTGTTGGTGCACTGACTTGTTAACTGTGCCATGCTGTGAAGGAAATGGCATGATTTAGATCAAGTGCTCAGGACGGCTGTTCATAAGAAACACTTGAGCCAAGCTGTTGCTGCTCAGAAAGTGCCCTGGGGAGAGGGGTTCCGTTTCGGGTCACGGTCCTGCCTTGTATGAGGGCAGGCGCAAAGCGCTGCAACCCCCGGCTTCGCTGGGGCTGCAGGGAGGGGGTGGAGAGAAACATTATGAAACCATAGAAGCGAGGCTGCCAAATTAACTTCTCACCCTTTCAATCACACTCCAGAGGATAAAAGCCTAACATTTCTGCCTCAGAAACAGGCTCGGTTTACACCAAACAAGTTATTTCTCTAATTTATCAGCCCAGCCAGTTATCCTTCTAATTACTAAAAATCTCCGTTGTTTATGAAGTCATTTTCCTAGGTGTACGATGCGCTGCGAGCTAGACGTGGGTGTTGGAAAGTTTGGGTGGATTGGACTTCCCCAAGACGCTTATCAAAATAACTAAAAACAAAGAGGTTTCTGGTTTCAGTTGTTTTGTTTCTATGAAAATGCTTTTGCTTGTTCCAAGGGGCAAAAATGAAATTAAAGAACTACAAGTTCGGGTAAGCACAGATCATTACATCTTTCCTTCTAAATGGCAAATTTGTGTAAGTAAATTTTAATTAGGAAGAGGGACATAAAACCGAGAAAGAGCAACTGAAGAGGAGGACCTTCCAGCTTAATTCATCAACTCCCAGACTAATACTAAGGGCACTGATTTGTCCATTATATGGAAATAGATGATTAGGGTCATTCTCTAAGACAAATTTACTTTTCTGCACACTCTAAATCTGTTTAGTCACTTTAAAGGTGTCAATTATTGGAACAGGCTAAGACTATGAATTTCTTAGTAATAGCTTTAATAACATTTTGAAATGAAAAGCAGATACCTTGAAGTCAGCCTGCTTTGAAAAGACATATGAGCGGCTCTGGTTTTAATTTGTGTAGCATTCTACATCTGGAATCCCTTATAATTAAAACTAAAAACTGAACTACTACTTCCACCTGTCAAATGATGAAAAGATGAATGCACTAATAAGTTACTAAATAGCCCAACATGATAGAGTTTACATTCTCATTCTATACAGTAAAACAGAATTTTGGACAGGAGGCTAAAGGTCTTTGGTCATTACTAATAACACGCTTTCAGTATTAACCTGTATGTCCTGCTGCAACTACTGACAGGGTCTTTTTTCCATTAAGAGTTGATTTTTGCAAGGCTTTGTCCTAAAAGCCAATATAGATTTCAGAAAGAATATTCAAAACACATACACTGAGATGTCCTTTACCATTCCATATTTTGGGGTTTCCTCATTCTTCTACTACCTTCCTAGAATAATTGTATACAGTTATCAAAAAGTCCAGTGTTTACAAATATTTCTCAAGCACCCACCGCGCGCATGTCTTTGGGCTCAGCACTAAGGGTCCAGTGCTGAGTGGAGTGAGATAAATCTCTGCAGGTAACTCAGAGTTAGGAAAACTCGCAGTTATTTCCTCAGAATGACAAAAACCGTATTGTTTGCCTAGATTGTGATAAGAAAAGGCAGTTTTCCAAAGCGTTTGCTGTCACTCCAATTAAAACAACAATGGTCATTAAAATGCCCTCAGACTGTCACTGGTGATCGGAAGGTTAATTATTTAAAAATGTAAATCCTGATTTGTAATCCCTATTGAAGCCTTTGGAACAACTCCCCCTGCAGAGGTCGAGCTGTGTGGGCGGCCCCTAAAGGCTCATTTTTCTTATTACACAGTCTTGCTCCTCTGTCATGAAATAAAAATGGAAATTTCATATTTTGTAAAGAGCCTCAGTTCTCCTAGAAAAAAAATAATGAAGAGTTTGGCCAGCAGTTGGAGGGATCCTCCACAAAGGAGGTGGTGCTTTCACGGAGGTTGTCCTGATTGCTAGCTACCCTCAGCGTGGTGACCGCTGTGGGCACCGAACAGAAGGAAGGCGAGGTCTGGACGCAGCCGTGTTGTCACGATGACCAGAGTGCTCCCTCTGGGAAGGTATGCCCAGGAAGAGAATTCCAGCCTGTTTTAACTCTTTTGGGCCATTAAATTACTGCTTTAGTATCCCTTTCTATACATGGCTACTTGCCATTAGAGAAAAAGTAGGATTTGGTGGCCACATGCTTGTTTTTAGGAAAGGTCACAGCTGACCTTCCCAACCTAAGACATGCTCATGTGGCCAGTGTGCTGTTCTAAAAGTCGGGAGATTCAAAGCAGCATTATTCACTAAAGTCAAAAGTTGGAAACAACCCAAGAGTCCATAGATAGATGAATGGATAAACAAAGCATGGCGTGTACATACAATGGAATATATTGTTCAGCCTTAAAAAAGAAGGGAATTCTGACACATGCTACAACATGGATGACCTTGAGGACATTATGCCAAATAAAATAAGCCAGTCACAAAAGGATAAATATTATATAAATCCACCTATATAAGGTTCCTAGGACAGTCAAAATCATTAAGACAGAAAGTAGAACAGTGGTTACCAAGGGCAGGGGGGGGGGGGGGAGGACAGAATGGGGAGTTATTATTTAATGAATTCAGTTTCAGCTTAGGAAGATGAAAAAGGTTCTGGAGATGGTCTCACAACAGTGTGGATGTACTTGATGCCACTGAATGCACACTTTAAAATGGTTGAAATGGTAAATTTTATGGCATATATCTTTTGCCATGGTAAAAAAATAATATCAAGATTTTACATGACAACAGAGATTTCCAACTTATCTATAAAACAAAGATAACCAAGTAACTGTTAACATTAACCAGCATACATGAGTGATAGTGGGGCTGGAAAGTGAGTAGCCCTTGCACCCTTAAATGCGTGCTGCCAGCCCCAGGGTCCCCACTCCTCCTTCTGATCTCCCGCCCACTTCACTTTACCCTCCTATGCTCCCTGCCAGACCCCTACAACCTTCTTCTGCTCTCAGGGGCCTTATGGATAACTCTTACATATGCATACACCTTTCAAACATCATGCCCCTCCCCTTTTTAAGACTTTATTTATTGATTTTACAGGGGTGGGGGGGAAACAAGAAGTATCAACTCATAGTTGCTCCACTTTAGTTATTCATTGATTGCTTGTCATATGTGCCTTGACTGGGCAAACCCAGGGTTTCGAACCAGTGACCTCAATGTCCAGTTCAATGCTGTATCCACTGTACCACCACAGCCCAAGCAGACATACACCTTCAAAGACTTGCCTAGAATCAGATTTTAACCTGCAACACCACAATTAATGAGGTTTATCTCAGTCAGGCACAGATGAGATGAGGGGAGACGCAGGAGAAGGACTCCATTATAGAAACATGACTGAGAAGTCCCTCTCCTGCAAAATGAACCCTGACACACTCCCCTACACACCCACCCAGGGGAGGGGGGGGGGAGAGCAGTAGTGGATATCACATTCTAGAGACCAAACAGGCCGTGCTTCCTCACTCAACAGCTGCAAACAGGGCCATAGATAAATGCTTACAGAAGAACTAGAAGCACTTTTCAGGATCAGGAGAAGTTTCCTAGTACCTATTTTTCTGATACTGACTTTCTATACATTTATTGCAGATTTTTAACTCTGAGTCAAGGAGCAATGAATTTAAGAATCTTTACTGAAGTCTGGATTATCCTCAAATTGTGAACTTTCCTTCTAAGCCATTGACTGTCTAAGGGTTTTTCCCTCTTAAATGCTACTGTCAAACAAGCATTTTAAAACATTTATCAAAAACCAACGGCTGCAAACTTCAATCTGTACATTCCATATAAAGTAACCCCCAGTCTAGTGCTGATGCATAAATGATGTGTTGGTTTAATCTATTTTTCACAGGGGGTGTCTGAGAGTAGGAAAATTAAAAACAGGTAGAATAGACTATTATTACTGTCCCATAGTGTGCTTTTTTACATGAGGTCTGGATTAAGATAACATCTGGTCTATATTTCTTGAACTATTTCCCTTTTATCACAAGAAAAATCGGCAACCCATCTCACAACTGCTCTTAATTTAGATCTAAATATCACTGATGAAACATTGTACAACATGCTGTTATCTATTAAAATGATTTCCCTGAAGGAACAGTTGATACTTTTATATATTCCAGCAAAGCTAATCATGCCAGGCCTCCTTAGTAGGACTTACCTTATAATCATATGTTCAAATGTTCCACCTAAATCATTGCTTTGGTACCAAACGAGTCTTATTCTGAGATTGGTTTCACCGCTTTGTTAAATACAGTGCCCAGGTCTGAGAGTTACAAAACGATGAGCGAGTCCTTCAGGAGTACAGAATTTTACTCTGGGGCAAACCAGCCATTGTTCCTCCTGCAGCCTGTACTGTGGGCTTTCCAGAGTCCCTTGTAAAGAGAAGGCAGTAAGCTGTTTTCAGCACTTTTCAGAGTTCAAGTGTTATACAATGTAGCATATTGATTTCACAGAATAAAAACTTTGGGTTTTTCCCCCAGAATTGTATAATTTATTTCCACAGATAATAAATCAGAAAAGTATTTTCTCTAAAACTATTTTGCATACCTGTGGTGCACATGCATTTTGTTCATTTTCAGCTACGTTGAGACTCAAAATCACAGAAGGTAAATCTATGCATTAAACAGTTACATGGGAAATTACTTTCTCCCGCTCCCACCTCTACTTTGGTAATATCATGTGTTCCTGATTTTTTTTTTAAAAAAAATACAGAAACCAAACCACCCAAAAATGATGGGGGTTTAAAAACCTCAACTAGAAATAATTCTTGGATAACTGTGAAAATATAAGGATGTTCATTGTAGTAGAAAGTGAAAATAGAAATGTATTAACAAACTATAGAAAAAAAATTTAAACAATAAAAATATTTATAAGCAGGGGATTGGCTAAGTGAATTATGTTACATGCATAATGTGGAATATTTTATAGCCATTAAATACTAATAAAGAATTTTTGCATGTACTCAGGCTCTTCATGACATATTAAGAACAACACAATATGAATAGATTGCATCACTTTTTGTTGTCATAAGAAAAAAGAAAAATAGACATGTTGATGTGTACAGGGGTGGGCAAAAGTAGGTGTGCAGCTGTAATACAAATAAATAATACAATGGTAAATAAATAATAATGCATATTATTAATATAATAATTAATACTCACAACTGTAAACCTACTTTTGCCCACCCTGTATTTATAAGAGGTCTGGGAGAATTCACATCAGACTGTTTTCAGTGATTAACCATTACAAATAAGGACAGAGGAGAAAATTTTATCATGAACTCCTGCGGGTTTTCTGGCTCTCCTTAACACATATATATTACTTTCTAAATTTAAAAAAAAAGTGAAAATGCATCGAAGAAAAACAAATAGAACAGAGCTCAATTAGCCATTTCCTTACAGGAATAAATCATAAGAATCCATCATAAGGGAGGTGGCTGGTGGGGGAGGGTGGTGCCTGCCGAACAGCGAGAGGAATGCGATTGACAGGCATCCTGTCATCTTGTATTTTTTGGAGGGAATTCTGAGAATAAAAAGCCTTTGGAAGTTATCAGCGGTCAGGCTGGAGCCATTCATTTTTCACCTGCCTGTGTTTGTTGTCTGGCAGCCAGTCAAGGGTGCTATTAGCAGAATTAAGATCCAGAAGAAAAGATTATCCCGTAGAAGGCAAGATAAGGGGCTGGAAAGTGTGGCTGGTTATCAATATCACAATACCAAACAGGTCAGAAAGGATTCCGTATAGGTTTCACTTGAAGCAGGTAATCTCTGCAAAAATAATGGAGTGACTGTTCCTCTGGAACACTTCAGCTCTGCAGCACACTGCAGAGCAGTTAAGATAAAGCGGCAGTTTTACCAAGTGTCAGCCCCGCAACTGCATTAGCCTGGAGAGTGGATAATAAAATACTGCAACAACGTCCTTTTATTCTCCCTTATTCAGGAGCCCTAGGTAATGAAACAACCCTCCATCTCCAGTCCGGATCATTTTTAATATTTTGAATGGTATACTTTCATTCATTCTTCTTTCCTTCTCGCGGAGGAGAGATCTAAATGGAATTCCGTGGTACGATTTGATATAAGAAACAGGAGGAATGATTGTAACATTAGTGAAGTGTCTAATTGGGAGGAGATTTTTTTTTTTAATCGCTAATAGGAGTGCAAATTGAGAGCAGCAACTCTTGTCTAGGGAGTTTTTTGCCACTCTGTTACTGGAACATGTGTTTTCTAACAATGAACTGGAATGGTGAAGGTTTTGAGTTCATGTCAGCACGGCAATTTACAAGAGTTCACGTACAGCATGAACTTACATAGCATTTCACCATGTTGTCTATGAATCATTCAATTTTAAGCTCTGCAGCATATGGACAATTGCAAAATGCAAAGAAGTAAAAAAAACACATTTGGTATTTCCATTTTATATCCCTCATATTAGAAATAAATGGCCTTGTTCCCCCAACTATTTTTAATTTAAGTGATAAAGCCTCTTTCATTTTCTTTGTTTCTTTTTAGCAATTTCAAATAAAGAGAGATAAACTTGTTCAACTAAATAATTTTTCAGTGTACAGACTTTGTATTATTTGTACACTTACGGAGTGATCAGCAACCAGTAGGTTATTTGAGTTGTCATCTCAGTAGTAGTGATGAATTGACGATGGTTCATCAATCTAATGCTTGACCAATGAAACACATTCCCAAAACAGCCGCCGTGAAGGGAAGTGACCAACCATTGGCAGAATAGAAAGAATAAAGACTGTGGCACGGGATCACCAATAACCAAGCACACACTTAATAACCAGGAGTTTTCAATTTATCAAAGAACAACAAAACCAATATATATGTAAAATGGGCTTTGATATTTCTTGAAGTCATCAAATTGATTCTGCTATGCCAGCACATAAAATGCTCTTACTTTAGCCATGAATTTTAAACACTTACCAATGTCTTATTGTTAGTATGAATGACAACTAGGCTGTGCCCACAGAAGGACACAAAATGTTTTTATTCTTTTTGCCTATTTTTTAGTGTATATCCTAAGAAAGGACATTAACAAGTAGGCAACTCTCGTAATTGGACGTTAATACCCAATTTTAAACAATTTTAATTACATAAGCAATATATGAAAACATTTTTATTATTTTAAGTGTCAACAATATAAAAATATGATACGTAGAATAAAATTAAAAGCCTCCCCAAACCACACCACCCCCCCTCAGTGGTTCCAATAGTTAGCAACGTGGAGACTATTTTCTATGCATCTATAAACATATGTATACATATACACATAGCTAATGGCAGGGGTTTTTTACTAAATGGAATTATACTGTATGTATTGTTCTGTAGGTTGCTTTTCTTCTTTTAACAATTTAGCTCAGGATGTTATTCCAGGTCAGTATTGCAAACTAGTAGCTCGCAGTTCACAAATCCTTTAAAAATTTTTTAATTACTTTCAACTTAAAAAATAGTCCATATTTTCCATTTTTAAAAAAGCTGAAAACATCCAGCAACATTATGCCCAATTCTCACCAGGAACCAACTGATCAGAAACAGAAGTCCCTGTGCTGGGACCCACACTGAGTACACTATAAGCTCCAGTCTCCAGCCCCACATTCAACCTGGCCCTGTAGACCTCCAAGTTTGCTACCCGTCATTAGATAAATCTACCTTATTATTTTGAAAGGCTGCATAATATCTCATGTTACAGAAACCCCATTTCCCTATTTATATCATATTTTTAAAGTTCAATCTTTCATGCTGAATTTCTTCGAGTAGAACAAATTCCATATTCAGAAATGAACTCACCCTTTTTGTATTTGCCATTTTATTTTTTCCTACACTTTGTAAAGAGTGTGCATCCATAACTGATAATGCCTTCCAAAACTTTGCAAAAACACAAAGGATTGTTCTACATTTTTCCCTTTGAAAAACGATATTGTAATTGAGAAACCAGAGGCCCAGGGCTGAGGCGTGGACAAGAGAATACTAAAAGATAAAGAAAACTCAATCAGGAGTTCATTAGGATGGATTCAATGGATTATTTAGTTAAATCTGAATTTTCCTCTTTAAAAAAAAATGTATCTCTGCCTTAAAAGTGACAAAGAACGGCTGAATAATTAAGGGATTCTCTGGTATCTTTCATCAGCTCTATCGGTACCAGTTTTCCTTTTTCCCTCTTCTACACCCCAGCTCAGAAAATCTTCTATAAAGTTCCCATCACCAGGGTTAGCAACTGTGAATATGGAACAGTGAGTGATCTGAAAAGTTCAAAACTTATTTCTCCAATGTAATGCTGTTCATATGAATAAAGCTGACAGACTTCTAATAAGAAGGGTCAAATCACAGTTACAGCCTAGTAACAATAATATACACTTGAGCTCAAAATCAAAGCATGTGCAAAAGTAGAAACTAGAATTTAAAAAAAAAAAGTATCAGCTAAAATAAAAAATACACATGGAGTTATGCAATTGCTAATCTCAAAGGAGCAGAATTCTTGCCTGTGTAATTTGATGTGAGGTAAGAGCTCCGCTCAAGGAAAAAGTAGACACTGAGACAAAATTTGCCTGCCTCCCATGGTATTTTTTTCCTATTCATATTATCAGAAAATCCCTAAACGTGTGTCATTTTTTTTTCCGGTAGGCTACAGGAAATACAAAAGTAGAGAATTTTTTACATGGTGTGTCATGAGGATCATATTTACCTAGTACATATTTATTACTCAGAAATAAACCAAAGTTTAATAATATCCTATTGTTTTATCTGTCTTTCTCACCAAAATTAACCTTTAATGATTTTTCACTTGCAAGTTTGGGACTTAGAAATACATATATGTATTTATTGAATCTCTTGTATTTGCTGAGGTATAAAAAATAATCCTCTTTGATTGTCTTCAATGGAACAGTCAACATCTGAATGCCATATGTGATACTGGTAAATAATTGTTGAAATAAGTTATTTTAAACTAAAATTGCATGTCTATTTTGAAATAAACAACCTATTCACCATTTAATCATTTTACTGCTCATTTGAGCCGTTTAGATATTTTCCAAGTAAACTAAAATGAGAACTAGGTTTTACACAAAGGACATCATGCACACTCCGCACAGGGACTGAGAACATGGCCCTGATTAGATTATTTGGACTCCCACTGATTTGAGCAGGATTTACTCCGCTGTGTTTTGAAGCACAGTCTTTTAAAAAGAATAATAGAAATGCTTGTAATTTCTTAGAGAGACCCTTCCCCATCCTTTCAGGTTATGGAGATGAACTCCAAGTAATCACTTCACACTATATGTAAAGGTATTCTCATAGTATCTGCTCCTCTCCTGTTATTAATATCAAATGATCTCAATAAGGACTTTTTTTAAAAATTATAATCCCTTTGCCTGACCAGGCAGTGGCGCAGTGGATAGAGCATCGGACTGAGATGCAGAGGACCCAGGTTTGAGACCCTGAGGTCACCAGCTTGAGCGCGGGCTCATCTGGCTTGAGCAAAAAGCTCACCAGCTTGGACCCAAGGTTGCTGGCTCGAGCAAGGGGTTACTCCATCTGCTGTAGCCCCACGGTCAAGGCACATATGAGAAAGCAATCAATGAACAATGAAGGTGTCACAAAGAAGAATTGATGCTTCTCATCTCTCTCCCTTCCTGTGTGTCTGTCCCTATCTGTCCCTCTCTCTGACTCTCTGTCTTTGCCAAAAGAAAATCCCTTTGATATTTCAATAGTGGCAACATTAAGAAAACTGGAGGCACAAAAAATCAAAGTCCCAGAGGGTGATGCAGGGTTTGAGTCTAAGGCAAAATGTAGCTGATTCCCAGGTCTGCTCAAGCCTAGCAAAGCCTGTGCTTCCCAGGTGCTCTAAGCTGCCCCTCTGGTCACTATGTGGAGAAACCTAGGGCAGATAACTTTATCACAGAAAGATCATGCAAATATGGGTGTCTGTATATACATGTGCTGCAGTATACAATAGGCAAGACAAGAGGCTCACAGTGTAGTAGTAGTGTCTGGGCAGCCTGATGAAACTATAATTACAAGGCATGGTTTGGCCCTAGCCAGGTGGTTCAGTGGATAAAGCATCAACCTGGAACCCCAAGGTCACAGGTTTGATCCCTGGTCAAGGTATATACAAGAAGCAATCAGTGAATACACAACTAAATGGAACAACTAAAAAGAACAAGAAATTGATGCTTTCCCTCTCTCTCTCTCTCTCTCATTCTTTTTTTTTTCTCTCTCTCTCTCCCCCCTCCTTCTCTTTACCACTCCCTTCTTCTGTCTCTCACACATCAATGGAAAAAAACAAGGCATGCCTTGAAGCCAGTGCCAAAATAGAGATATGCACAACAGAGCACAGAGAAGGGACTAACTCTGCTTTTGATGGAGAAGCAGGGATCGTCAAGGAAAGCGCCCAACATGGTGTGGTACAATGAAGGCAAAAGCTGCTCCCTACAGTGGAGCCCATTTGGAGTGGCTGCTTATCCACTGGCCATCTATGTGATTCCTGGCAGAGATATGCAGGTTGATCTCTCTGAGCTCTAACAAAGGCACAAATCTCCTGGTTTACAGGGGATTCATCTGTATTCTCAAGTGACCTTACAATAATTCCACAACTGAAGAAAACTAAATAATGATTTCTCTTTGCCTCATTCAGACCGTAGTAGAAACAGTAGGAGATGAAGAACTGACCCCTAAGTGTCTCTGCTTACATATTATCCAGAAACACCTGAACATTTTTTTGTGACTATTTTTACTTCAGCCTTAATAAACTGTGTATAGAGGTTAGTGCCAAAAGCTTTTGATGAAAGAAGAAACACAGAAATATGTTCAGATGGGTGTTATGTCCCTTTTGAATGCTGCTGTCTGGTACCTGGATTCAGCCAAATTCACTGTATCCTTGAATTCACAAATAGTGTTCTCAAGAGGTAGCCCAAGAAATCTCTGCATTATTTCTCATTGAGCTTATCTGATTATACATTTCCAAGATCTGTGTTAAGAAATAATATTAGATAAAGTGGCCAATTTATATTACCAAAGAAACAGCCTGTATTTATTATAGTGAAATTTCAACAATTGGACATCTGAAGAACCATGAATTCTCTCCTCAATCATAGCCTTAAACTTTCACACACAATTTTTACTGTATTTAAAACACTACTGTGTCTGTTCCTTTTAAAACAAGGTAAGCAGGAGAAACTAGGAGTTTCCAGAAATAATAACATAGAAGATAAGCACCTCAAAATGCAAATCTAGGAATAATGAGCTACTTTCTTTTTTGCGTATCAACTGGCTAGGAATTTAAAGAGCAGTAATAACCAATATGTACAAGCATAGAGGGAAATCAACACAAGTATACGAGTAAGAGTACAATTTGGTTTACCTTCTAGAGGCAATTTGGCGATATGTGTCAAAGTGTACACACCATTTGAATTAGCAATTCAATTCAATTTTTGAGGATTTATGCCAAGAACCTAACCAGAGATGAATCCAAGAATTTACACATAAGAAGTGTGCACACTTTCAATAAACCTGAGAAATAATTAAATGTGCAATACTAGTAAATAAAGTGTGGTACAGCTTATATTAGAATATTATTATTTTAAAGAGTATTTAACTAAAAATATTTGAGATATGATATGGTAGGAAAATGAAAATTACAAAACAGCAAGTATAATATGATTACAATTTTTCCTTTTCCTTTTTTTTTTTTTTTTTTGTGACAGAGACAGAGAGAGCCAGAGAGAGGGATAGGTAGTGATAGACTGACAGGAAGGGAGAGAGATGAGAAACATCAATTCTTCATTGTGGCACCTTAGTTGTTCATTGATTGCTTTCCTATATGTGCCTTGACCAGGGGGCTACAGCAGACCGAGTGACCCCTTGCTCAAGCCAGCGACCTTGGGCTCAAGCTGGTGAGCCTTGCTCAAACCAGATGAGCCCATGCTCAAGCTGGCGACCTTGGGGATTTGAACCTGGGTCCTCCACGTCCCAGTCTGATGCTCCTATCCTCTGTGCCACCGCCTGGTCAGGCTGATTACAATTTTTTGATACACAAAAGTATACTTGTGTAAATGTATCCAAGCACAAAAAAATAGACTGAACATATATAGTAAAGTATTAGTGTTATATATTATATATGATATATATCATATGTGGTGATATGATATATATACATATTAGTTTTAAAATCAGACCCAAGTTTTAAGGGAGAGCACAAAGCCAAATCCTGAAAATGGCGAAGTTGAGAATTTAAATACGCATATACATCATGTCAAGCACTTTACTGTATAAATAGTCTTTATTCCTTAAATCAAGTTTATTTTACAATATAAAATAGAATGTAAGTGCCAACACGCAACGCCTCAAAATAAAAGGATAGTTCTACTCTTTCCATTCCTACAGGGCAAAAAGACTCACCCTTACTAACAAAACACACTTATGTGAAACAAAAATTAATATTGGGTTGGCAAGAGGCAATTGCCTATATGCTTCTAGGACCCTGGTGGATGAAGTTAACGCTTTTTGTCCTTGCCAGCCCTAAATATTAGAGGCCAAGTTCTAACTTAAGCACAGCATGACTCCTATGGCAAGCGCTGGCTAGTGTAGACTTCTTCCGAAGGTGAAACCCAAAGAAATAACTACTAATTAGCAAGTGTCTAATTCAGATATGCCAGGAAAGAGCCATTATGCATTAATATCTGTTTCTTTCTCACTTTTATTATTTTTTATTTTATTTGTTTTTTAATTGAATTTATTGAGGAGACATTAGTTCATAAAACCACATAGGTTTCAAGTGCACAACTCAACAAAACATCATCTGCACCTTGCATCGTGCACCCACTTTCCCAAGTAAAGCCTCTTTCCATCCCCCTTTCGCCCACCTCCACCTACTCCCACCCCCTTTCTCTCAGGCTGTCACCATGTTGTTGTCTGTGTCTATGTATTATGTATATATGTTTTTTTCTACCTTCTTTCATCCCGCCCCCCAACCCCTGCCCCTCGGACAGCTGTCAGTCTGTTTCATGTCTCCCTGCCTCTGTTTCTATTTTATTTGTCAGTTTATTGTGTTCATTAGATTCCACGTATAAGTGAGATCATATGATATTTGTCTTTCTCTGCCTGGCTTATTTCACTTAGCGTAATAATCTCCAGGTCCATTCATGCCATTGCAAAAGGTAAGATTTCCTTCTTTTTCATGGCCGTGTCATATTCCATTGTGTACTTCTTTTATAAGTACCCAGATACGCTATTTCCTATTACACAGCCCTTGAGAGATTACAAAATTGTGGTTACTCTGCCAGATTTAAACATATGAGGAGAAACAGCACAGTGGGTATATAAGCAGATGTTCAAAGATTACTGTGTGGTCAAAGCACCAAAATATGGAGAGAACTCCTGCAAACACCCACCTGGGCCACTATCTGCCTAAAACTTGGTAACAGAAGGTAGATGATAGTGGTTGCTTAGCAGCTGCTGTTTAAAAAAAAAACAAAAAACTGTTTCTTCCACATTTCATCTTTAATTCTTGACAAAAGAAGTGTCACAAGAAGTTGACTCTGCTGGTGTGGGATTAAAATGGAGTGACAACTGTGTCTGTTCAATGTCCTGTTGTACATAAACCAGACCCTTAAGAGAACCCTAATGTGTGATCACTTGGCCCTCAATTCTTCTTTTTTTTTTTCTTCTTTAGGGGAAAAAATAACTTTCCCAAAACAACTTCATACGTGTCAGCTCTCTTTAGTGAATTTTCTCATAATTAACATCTTCTTGAATCAAATAACAAGTTATAAAGAATGTGATCTTGAAACTCCAGGATATAAAGGCTCCTCCTGGAGGAGATCATAGGTGTTATGCTTCCGCAGAGACCAGAGCAGGCGTGGGTGGACCCCCCAGGGAGGCAAGTCTTCCTTTTGGCCTGAGATTAGGGAGAGGTAGGAACGTGATCTTCCATTCTCCTTTCTTAGTATTCATGGACCTCCTTTTGCCTCTTTCTGAGTAGAATTTCAGATCCAAAATTTAGTATGACTTTTCTATGCAGAACTTCTTTTTTCAAGGATGTCGCTGAGAAACCAGTGGGTGCTCAAACAAAACTACAAAATTGTCAAGGAAAGTTTATCCCAACATATAACTCTCCCACTTTATAAAGTTACCGGAATAAATCTTTTATATCACTGAGAAATAAAACTTTGTTATTTGGGGCTTCCTGGGCTCTAAAGAGTAGGCAGCAAGCAAGGACCCGCTATCCCTGAACTACTACAAAACATAACACTAAATGGACACATTTCTGAATAATCCATTATAAATAGTAAAATATATTTTAAAATATGAAACAAAAAAATAACAAATTAAAAAAATCTTCCTGGGACTCATTGAGATTCATAATTAAACATCTCTCAAAGGTTGAAGCAATTTTCAGGGAGATTCTTCACTGGAAAACTGTCAGCTTTAACTCCAAAGTTAACCCCAGACTTCATACAATCTGAATTTTCTTTGGACAAGCAGAAAGGAAGAAAATTTAGCCATGTAATTACAGAGGAGGGAAACCTGGCATGAACTTATCTGTACATCATCATGAACAGCCCCTCAAGACAACAATGGTCAAGTAGTGATATAGTAATAATTTCAATGAGCCTGCAAAGTCACAGGCAGAAAGAAAATGCCCCTATACCAAATCCATAAAGATTCCAAGGGAATCAAAATCAAAGCTTTTTTAGCTTAATAGACTATATAGCGGGATTCACACACACATGCACACACACACACACAAACACCACCACCACCACCAAACAGTTTCAGAGTTGCCTTCTATTTACACACTCGGCAAGCATTCATTGAGCATCCACCATGTGCCTGGCAGAGTGTCAGGCATTACAATTACATGGTGTATTGGTGATGATTTTAGGTTACAAATGACAAAATCCACTTTGGCAAATTTATATGGAAAAAGAAACTAAACAGTATTATTAGGTAGCTAAGGTCTCTCCAGAGGGCTGGAGTGCCAAATCCTGAAGCTGCACAGCCAGGAAGGATGCTGAACCACAGCTTGGGGACTTCTCTGCGGAAAACCCACTGCATAATACTCAGTACCTATGATCCTTAGGACGGAGGCCAGGACCTCTGCCACTGTCACCTCCCCCACACACCTCCACCATCAGTCTTGGCGGAAGATTGGTTCCCTCCCACGCAGCGATCGCCTCTCGTGGCTCACTTCCAAGTCTACTTTGCATGGGCCAAGTCACGGAGCCGAGGTCACAAGCCTGCCTCTTGGCCACAATCTGAGATATGCATTATCTGGCTTCTGCTTTAGAAAGATAGGTCTCATCATGTGAGAAATCATCAAAAGGCTGGGTGACCACAACATGTTCACTGTAAAATATGACAGTCTGCCGATGTGGAGCATTGTCCAGTATAGCCATATATGAACACAAAAGAATTCGGCTTGCAGTGATCACCAAGCATCATGCAGACCTTTGTAAATAGATCTAATAAAAATACTTACATTAAATAATAATATATAAGTTTTATCTGGTTTGAGATTTTTCTTTCCTAGAGGGTTATCTTCTCTGACTTTATTTGTAGTTTCATACTTAACATGAATCAGACCAATCACTTGGCTGTGGGATAATTATGTTAAATAGAAAGAAAACCAATTACATTTTAGAACATGGATTACATACATATGTGCTAGATGGGGCTTCTGCATGTAACATTGTAGCAGAGAACAAGGCCTTCTGAACTCAAATCCCAGCTCCAACCAGGACATACCAGCTGTGTGTCCATGAGTAGGCCACTCCCCTGAGCCCTGGCCTCTGCTTTTGCTGTGCCTACTACGTAGAACTGTTTAGAAAGCCTGAAAAGACGAAAGCCCGTGGAAGACTTTGCACAGTGCTTAGCTCTCCGTTAGATGTTATCCACCCATTTTTTAAACCACACAACAACATTATAAACCCACGTTGTTATCCCCATCTGAATTGATGAAGAGGACTCTAAAGGTCAGAGAGCTGAAGTCACTTGCCCAAGGTAACAACAGGCCAATATTGGGATTTGAGCCCAAATTTTCTAATGTCAAGCCTGGCCCTTCCCAATACACCACCTGCTAAGGCTTAAAAACCATTACTAATAAGAACTCATGATGACTCATGTAGGTTCTCAGAAAACCTTCCCTGTCCTACTAAACAAAGTTGTTGTATTTTTCTCCATTTGCTACAGAAAGAAAAAAAAAAAGTATAGCAGCTCCATAAAGTACCCAGAGTCTTTAGAGTTCCAACTACTTAGGACTAGAAGGAAATTTCAAAACCAGCCATTCTAGCCTTTTGGGACTGATTTCACCCTAGGACTATCCTACCTTTCTTTAGCTTTACCCTGTTTTCCTTTGTTTGTTTTATCTTCTGTCATCATAGGCCAGTGATGGGCAATCTTTTGAGCTTGGTATGTCAAAATTCGCCAAAAAAACGAGCTTAACTTGGGTGGTGTATCACTTCGAGAAAAAAAAACATAATTTCGCGATATTTATAGTTTAAATAACAAAAATGCATAATTGTAATATATAACTATATTTAATAAACCAAAAACTTATTATTTAACTTACCTATTTAGTGACTTCTTTGTTCATCTGTCAGTCGGTTTCTTTTGTTGGTCTTGATATTATTTAACTTGTGTGAGGTGCCGTGAACTAAGATAAGTGAGGGGGAGGGGGAATTCTTTAACTAACCTGCCTATTAGTGACGTTTTTGTTGCTGAATTTTATTGGCTAAATCTTCAATTGAAGGTTGATATTTTGTACACTTCAAGCTCAAGCAAGGGCTACTAATTTCACCTGTCAATCTGTTTCTTTTGTTGGTTTTGATATTATTTAACACTGAGAATAAGGTCTCACAAAAGTACATAGAGGGAAAAATTGTGAGTAAAGCCATTGCTATATTTTTCAGGGTGCTAAAAGTGTCTGGTAATCAGTTCCAGGCACTCCAAATTTCCTGTTCGTAGTGGCACTCCTCTTGATTCTCCAAGCGGCACCTTTCCAGATTCTCAAGCTTTGACTTCAATTGACAAACACCTGAGCCCAGATGCTGTCTTGAAATTCTGCAAGTTGCATCTTATGTAAATTAAGGTGGCTGCCACTATTTCTAATGGCAGGAAACGGCACCCATAGCAAAGGCCCTCGCCTCTCCCAGCCTCCCCCTCACTTATCTCAGTAATGATGGTCAATTAGAAATCCACGACACCCCAGAACAGTAGATTGGATGATGGTTGCCATGGTTATGTGGTTGTTGGTAATGGCGATCACAGGGCCCCTAGAGATGCGTGTGTTGTCCCCCCCCCCATTCTGCTACTACCTGCTCTGCCAGCCGGAAGTGAGGTCAAAGATCCCCTAATGGCCTAACCAGAAGTCCCAGAACTAGATGCTCTGTGCCGGAGTTCTGTTGTTTTGGCCTACAGACCTCCAGCACAGAGTGTCTACACTACAGCAAATGTTTTATCCTCGGCTACTGCCCCTGGCCATGCAAGAGCGAGGATGAAACAGTCTTCTTGGCATGCGGCCCCCTACTTCTCTGGTATGTGGCCGCATGGGGCCACGTGTCTTCGAAAATGGCTACGCGTGTCAGTGCTGACACGCGTGTCATAGGTTCGCCATCATGGTCATAGGCGGAACCTGGAGACAATAGTAACGCATCCACAAAACTCTGAGTGTTACCCAAGCAAATGCAAGAAGCAGGAGACCTTGACTGTTAAACCCAATTGGTGGCATTCATGGCTATGTTAACATTTCCCAAAGAGTATTCCCGGGAACTCTTAGTTTCTCAGTGATTTCACACAAAGAAACTGTTCCTTTATCAAGTAAGTTTGGGAAATGTGGGAATGAACTGAGTTAAACATGTTTGCTCAGAACTTTTAATGTGCTAATGAGCATAGTGAACCACAAAATGAGGATACTGTATGCACTGTTAAAATTTTAACCCCGGAGTCCTTTTATCCTCAAAGAATCCAGTAGAACTTGTGAGCCATAAGACACATTGGAGAAACACTGAGCAAGGAAAAAAGGAATTTGACATCAGAATATAAAAGAAGAGATAATTCAAATGTGAGAGGAAGCTTCTAGCACTACCCAGGAAGAAGGGGTTGAACTGCTGGCTCAAATATCCAGTTTACTTGGCATAAAATTAGATGTATCAGATTATATGGCTTGATGCACTCAATATTAATATTGACAAAATTACTCTCCATGCTCAACATTCAACTTTCTGATAGTATTTTAGCTTTTTCTGTAGCCATCCTACCAGGAAAAGTGCTAGATAAGCTGGTATAAATGCTTGGTGCACTTGAGAATTTTACTTCTTGTCAATTCATAAAAATATTCTATTCAACCAATAAGGGTGGCCAGCCCATTTGAAAGATTATTTCTTAGTGTAAGTCAAGCCATCATTGCTTTGGTTTAAGCAGCCTCGTTCAAGTTTTGTAGACATGAGATAGTCTTCAAAAGTTCCTAGGTGCTGAGAAGATCCAGTTTCCAAATCTACAAATGCTAAGAGCAGATAGACCCTGGGCCTTATTGTTTTCACCAAGCAGTGGGATTTAAGGCATAGCCTGGGCATCATTTCTGGGGTTTGGTACTCTCTTTGAAGATTAAATGTTAAGATCTCTTAATATTTTAGGTGACTTGCCATCTCTTACATAGCCACGAATTCTTGGGAAAAAAAAACAACATAGCTTCAAAATGAAACAAAACACATAGTTTTCTTGAGCTGTTTTACTTACCAATGAGCAGTCCTAGGGTTCAAGTTTTGAAAGTGTGTACCCAGACGAGCGCAGTACTCTAACTCTTACTGGCAAAACCTCAACGAGTGAAACCAAAGGAACTCTCCAGTGCCACAGAGAAAAGCACGTGTCTTGTATCTCCCAGGCAGGGGTCAGGTTTCCATCCTGAACTTGCCACGGTCCCAGTTGGAAGGTCCGTGCAAGAAGCCAGCTCTGCACCAGTTGGCTCTGCCCATAGGGCTGCCTGGATTGTGAATCTCTCCTGAAGAGGAGGAGGCAGGGTGCTGGGGAGATCATTTTCATAAATGCACTTACTTTCCTCCTTTGAACAGGCACACCTGTTTTCTCTACTAACTCCACTGCTTCGGTCACTTATGCCCTAGGGAAAGCAGTTGTAAGAAATAGCAGATGCAGAATTTACACAGCAGAGAGCATTCCATCCCTTCAGTTTACAAATTCTGCAGAAAACAACCAAAGTGGTACAGGACTATTTTATGAACTGTGACCTCAAGTCTCTCATTGAAAATGCAGTTACTATCAAATTGTTCTCTGCAGGTTTCCATTTTAAATGATGAACACATTTTGGGTTAGCTATACTTGAACCAGCCACATTTACATGACAAAATTTTTTTTGCAAAAAAAAAATTTATATTGTATAATATTACATTGTTGTCTCTCTTTACAAATGGAGAAACTGAGGCATAAGCATCTTGCCTGAGATTTCTGCAAAATGACACAAAGCCTATAAGACTTTTTTTTTCTTTCAGATGACAAAATCTAAAAGGGAACCACCATAAGGGGGTTGATTAGAGGTGTGGAGCTTGAAACGTGTTCCTTCTTGGCCAGAGTCTCTTTGCAGATGGATTTGCCTGGTGAGACTTGCATGAAATTGACCTCTGAGGAGAGGGTCCAGCTCTCTGGTTATCATTAAAAATGGAAAAGTGTCCCCTGGCCATTTCTAGTTCAATGACTCAAGAATGGGGAATTACATTATATAATAAGTATCAAAGGGTAAATAATCCAAGCAAGAGTAAAAAATAAAAATCACAAATTTGGAAATTGTTTTACTGAGCACCTGGCAGAAAGGATTTAAACAGGCAGAGGTCCTGCACACATCCAAGCAGGATTCTGGCTCGGGTAGGTGAGCACCGGGGAAAGTCCTCAGACGAGATGGAGGAAGGGACCCGAGTGGAGAACGGGAGGACCCAGGTCTGCAGGCAGATGGACAAAGCAGATACAACGATTTGATTACTTTTAAGACTTCTGCATTTAATAAACAGTGCTATGAGTTTCAGGAGATTGTATTTTAATTTCTCGGGGTTTATTTTACAATAGAGAATTAAATTCAAGAAATATTTTCTGCGTCAAGTCTGTGCACCCTCACCTTACTGGTCCCTCAGAATCACCAGAAGAGCTTGTTGAAAATGGACTCAGGACACCTTCCCTCCTGATTCTGAGTGTCCAGGGGGTGCTGCTCAGGGTTTGGCTTCTTTTTTTTTTTTTTCCAAAGGTTGCCTAAGGTTGTCACAGATGACATTTGGGGACTTTTGCCTCAAATATGAGAGTGTCAGGGTTACCTGAAAAAACATGTGTAGCTCTGGGGTCTGGCTTATACAGCCCATAGCACCTTCCTTCCTGCTCAAGGGTCCTCTTTGTGACTCATTCAGGCTTACTGTCCATCATATTAGTCACCCTCTTGGCTGTCCCCGGAAGCCATTCTCCTCCTTTCGTGCTCCCCGCGTGGCTCGCTGAGGATGTTACCCTTCCTAAAGAAGATGGGCTTCTAGCATGCCCTGCCGGTGAAGTCACCCAGGGCGGGGTAACCTGGGTCACTCTTCCCCCATGGCTGCTGGCTGTGCCATTCTAGGCAAAGGACCCTCCTACCACAACGTCTAACACTTTTTATCAAATCGTACGTGCACACACACACACACACAGACACATACACACATACACACAGGCCACCATGCATTTAAATAATGTTTCTAAAATTTCCATTCTCTGGAAGTTTGGCATAGGTTCTTGAGGTTAGGTTTGGGGTGTGTGTGGAATGTCTTGATCCAAACATACTAGATAATTAGGTGATATTCCTTCACAGGACACTGGGAACCATCTTCACTTACTACTCTTACTCCCTCTTGGGAGTCATGTGCGGTCCTGACTGGCCTCCCGTCTCAAGATGGAGATAGGGGCTCTGCGGGTGGCTCCCCAGGTCTCAGGCCACACCCCCACAGCCTACCCAAGCACACCCAAAAGCCCTAGAGTAGCACCCAAAATAATAAGATCCTTCTCTGTGAAGGAAGTGTCCCCTGATGCTTTGCTTTATACACTTCTTTTCTTCGGAGCCATTCCTGAAAGTGCCCAGGGGTGGGAAAAGTAGGCTCACAGTTGCGACACAGGGCTGACAAAGCTATGGTAATAAGCAGAACCTGCGCACCTTACTCTATACAAACAAGTATGGAAAACCTACTTTTGCCCACCCCGGCATTCTCTAAAACCACAAGGACACTCTCAGGTTCTGTGGGGCATCTCTCCCCCCCATTTCTCTCTCTCCACTTTTTCTTTGGAGAGAGAACTTTATAAAGAGAGACAAAGAAGGATGGAAGGAAGGAAGGAAGGGAAGAAGGAAGGAAGGAAGGAAGGAAGGAAGGAAGGAAGGAAGGAAGGAAGGAAGGAAGGAAGGAAGGAAGGAAGGAAGGAAGGAGGGAGGGAAGGAGGGAAGGAAAGGGGAGAGAAAGATTGAGCACCACAGAACTGTTGTTACACAAAATGTTAACAGCTGCTTTGTGTAAAATGTTCCATAATAAAATTGATTTGGGAAAAAATAGGATAGCAACAAGTTACTCAAACCTACCAATGTATAAAAAGAGCTATACAGCACCACCAACTGAGATTTATCCAATGTGTGCAAGGCTAATTCAATGTTAAAAAAAAATCAGTTAATATAATCCATCACATCCACAAGCTGAAAAAAAAATCATGTGACTATACCAATAGATGCAGAAAAAGCATTTGACAAAATCCAACACCCATTTATGATTTAAAAAAAATAACTGTCAGTAAACTAGTGATGGAGGGGAACTCTCTCAATTTGATTAAGGATATCTACCAAAAATGCCCTACCATTAACATCATATGTAATACTGTAATGAGGAACTCAAAGCTTTACCATTAAGATCAGGAACAAGGCAAAGATGTTCCCACTCACCTCTCCTTTTCAATATATTACTGAAAGTCCTAGCTAATGCAATAAGACAGCAAAAGGAAATAAAAGGCATACAGATTGAGAAAGAATAAATAAAGCTGTCTTTGATGACATGACCAACTATGTTAAAAAAAAAACAACAAAAAAACCCTCCTGGAACTAATAAGTGATTATAGCAAGGTTGCAGTATACAAGGTTAACATATAAAAGTCCATCGTTTTCCTATATACCAGCAATGAGCAAGTGGAATTTGAAATTAAAAACACCTTGCCATTTACATTAGCATTCAAAATATGAAATCCGTGATTTTGCATAAATTTAACAAAATATGTATAAGATCTATATGAGGAAAACGATAAGATTCTGATGAATGAAATAAAGGAAAACTAAATAAATGGAGAGATATTCCATGTGCATAGACAGGAAAGCTCAATATTGTCAGTAAGTCAGTTCTTCCCAACTTGATCTATAAATGCCATGCAATCGCAGTCAAAACCTCAGCAAGTAATTTTGTGAATATTGATAAACTGCTTAAGTTTATGTGAAGAGGCAAAAGACCCAGAATAACAACTCAATACTGAAGAAGCAAAACAAAGTTGTAGGACTGACAGAACCCAACTTCAACACTTGCTATAAAACTACAGCAATCAAGATAGTGTGGTTTCAGCAAAAGAATAGAAAACTAGATCAATGGAACAGAATAGAGAGCCCAGAAATAGACCTGCATAAATATAGTCAACTGCCCTTTACTAAAGGAGTGCAAGTAATATAATGGTGTAGTGATAAACTTTTCAACAAACGGTGTTTGAACAATAGAACATCCACATGCATTAAAAAAAAAAAAGAGTTTAGACACAGACTTCACACCTTTCATGAGAAAATTAACAAAATGGATCACAGACCTAAGTGTAAAGCACAAAACTATAAAATTTCTAGAAGAATAACAGTAGAAAAGTTAGATAACCTTGGGTTGGGCTATGATTGTTTAGATACACACCAAAGGCATGATTCATGAAAGAAATGATAAGTTAGAATTCATTAAAATTAAAAAATTCTGCTCTATGAAAGACAAAGTCAAGAGAATGAGAAGACAGGTCGCAAACTGGGAGAAAATACAGTGTGTCCGTAAAGTCATGGTGCATTTTGACCAGTCACAGGAAAGCAACAAAAGACGATAGAAATGTGAAATCTGCACCAAATAAAAGGAAAACTCTCCCAGTTTCATACCTATTCAGTGCAGTTTGATGTAGGCTCATGCACAGATTTTTTAGGGCTCCTTAGGTAGCTATCCTGTATAGCCTCTACAGACTCGTCACTGACTGATGGCCTACCAGAACAGGGTTTCTCCACCAAACTGCTGGTTTCCTTCAACTGCTTATCCCACCGAGTAATGTTATTCCTATGTGGTGGCGCTTGGTTATAAACATGCCGATATTCACGTTGCACTTTGGTCACAGATTTGAATTTAGCGAGCCACAGAACACACTGAACTTTCCTCTGTACTGTCCACATCTTGACTGGCATGGCCGTGGGCTACTCTGCTACATACACGGTGTTACATCATCATCTGTGCATGTGCACATGCTGCTACATCATCCTACAGAAACTGGGAGGGTTTTCCTTTTATTTGGTGCAGATTTTATATTTCTATCATCTTTTGTTGCTTTCCTGTGACCAGTCAAATGTGCACCATGACTTTACGGACACACTGTATCTGCAAAAGACCAATCTAATAAAGAACTGTTATCAAAAGAACTCGAAACTCAAAAATAAGAAAGTAGGCAACCTGATTAACAAAATAGGACAAAGAACTTAACAGGTAGTATCTCACTAAAGAAGATATTCAGATTAAAAAAATAAGCATATGTAAAGATGTTCCATAGCATATGTCACCAGGGAAATGCAAATTAAACAGCAATGAGGTACCATTAGGCTCCTATTAGAATGGCCAGTATCAAGAACACTTACAACAACAAATGCTGCAAGGATGTGGGGCACTATGAACTCTAATTCATTGCTGATGGGAATGCAAAATGGAACAGCCACTTTGAATGATTGTGTGGCACCTTTTACAAAACTAAACATACTCTCACCATATAAACAATTGTGTTCCTTGGTATTTACCCAAATGAATTTAAAATGTATGTCTACACAGAAACCTGCACATAGATATTTGCAGCAGCTTTCTTCATCCTTTCCAAGACTTGGAAACAACCAAGAAAAGGCTACACTGTATGATTCCAACTATATGACATTCTGGAAAAGGCAAAACTACAGAGACAATAAAAAGATCAGTAGCTGCCAGGGATTGGTAGCAAAGGATGAATAGATGAAACACAAGAGGATTTTTAGGACAGTGAAAATACTCTGAATGATATCACAATGATGGATGTCATTATACATTTGTCAGATCCATAGAAAGTACAACTCCGAGAGTGATCCATAATGTAAACTGTAGCGTCTGGGTGATTATGATGTGTCAGTGTAGCTTCATCAACTGTAACAAATGTGCCACTCTGCTGGGAGATGTTGATAATGAGGGAGGCTACGCACCGGTAGGAATAGGGACTTTTATATTATAAAACATGCTCTTAATTACATTATTTAATCAAAAAATAAACAATTAGATTAATAGAATGCAATCAGAATGTGAGAAATTTATAGAGGTCCCCCCAATAGAGTTGCTTTTAAAAAAAGAGAGACAAAGAGGTTTAGCCCATAATAATTGCAAAAGTGTGTCATTGAAAAGAAGCTTTTTAAGAGTCAGAGTAAAGGTTACATTGTGGAGATCACAACTACATACATAGAGAATGAATGAAAAACAAAGTAACTCCCTTATCTTATGTAAATAGATAACTATCGCTTGGGATAAACAGGTTCAAACATTGCTGTGTCTGAAACAGGTGAACACCACGTGCTATGTCAAATTGTGTTAGAGGACTCAGAAAGAAGGCCTGGATGTTATAGAAACAGGTGAAAATTTTTAATAAAATCATTTCATAAACTGTAGGGGTAAAAAATGCATTATTTTAACTTAAATCATTTTATGTAATAGGTGATTTTGAATATATATATGTATTAAAAAAGAGACTCAGAGACACGGACAAGAGTGTGGTGGTTGGGGGGGAGGGAATAGAAGGAGGGGGTGGGGGGAGGGGAGGGGCACAAAGAAAACCAGATAGAAGGTGACAGAAGACAATTTGACTTTGGGTAATGGGTATGCAACATAATCAAATTCAAAATAACCTGGAAATGTTTTCTCTGAACATATGTACCCTGATTTATCAATGTCATCCCATTAAAATTAATAAAAAACAAAAACAAAACAAAAAATAATATATATATATAACCACATGAATAAGCTAATTTATCTATATCTCTATATGTTATTTTAACTATTTTATTTTCTTATCCACTGGATAACTAGATCTCCAAGGAGCCTGAATCTCTATCCTGGTGTGTATCAGAGCCCACTCTCCAAGTAGATAGCCTACCATCCTTGATTCAATGAGTTTTCTTTGCAGAAAAAAGGCTACAAGACGAATGTACTAATACATATAAGAAAATGTTGGATGTAGAGACATACATATATTATCCTTTTCTCCAGTGTCTGCAGTCTGTGAGTGAGATCTGATCCCTCAGTCAATGACTCAGTATTCAGAATATTGTTTTTCTTGGGTTTTGGATACCATATTGTTAGATAGAAGCAATTTATCATATCATACTCTCATTAATTTACAATACTCACCCCACCTACTCAGTTCCCTCCCTTATACCTCTTCTCTTGGCCCCATGCTTAAGAAGTAAGGCAAGTTATCAGCACCATGTTAAATTATCAACAGCTCTGTCCATTAGGAAGGGGAGGAGAGAAATCTCTAATTAACCAAAACATTAACTTTCTTATGTACAGGATTTTAAGCATTACTTCAAGCTATCATGCCAGAAACAGATCCCAAAATGTAGATATAAATTTTTTTTTTTCCTGAAGCTGGAAATGGGGAGAGACAGTCAGACAGACTCCCGCATACGCCCGACCGGGATCCACCCTGCACTCCCACCAGGGGCGACGCTCTGCCCACCAGGGGGCAATGCTCTGCCCCTCCGAGGCATCGCTCTGCCGCGACCAGAGCCACTCCAGCGCCTGGGGCAGAGGCCAAGGAGCCATCCCCAGCGCCCGGGCCATCTCTGCTCCAATGGAGCCTCGGCGGCGGGAGGGGAAGAGAGAGACAGAGAGGAAGGATGGGGGGGTGGAGAAGCAAGTGGGCGCCTCCCATGTGCCCTGGCCGGGAATCGAACCCGGGTCCCCCGCACGCCAGGCCAACGCTCCACCGCTGAGCCAACTGGCCAGGGCCTAGATATAAATATTAATACTTGTGTTAACAGTATTTTAAATAATATGACTGGTACTATCTCTATAGACTTACAAATATGAAACAATTTATTCAAAATTCTTGGCTATGACTTCATCAAGAATGGAATAAAAACAAAAGGAGTTCTGTAAGCCCCATCACTGGCTCATTTTGGGTACAATATCTCTTCTGTCTTCCAAAAGGTGATCTGGGTCTCCAATTATGTTGAGCACTGTTTTTTTTTGTCTCTCATACAGATATAGGCAACTGAGACCTGCATAAGTGGCCTGGGCTGGCAGAGGAAGCCCAGAATTTCTCACCCCTTTCTTCTCTATACCAGGATCACATAGTCCATCAGAGAAGAAAGAGCAACTTAGCTGACCCTTTCAGGGACAAGTTGCCCTGGAACAAGTGAGCAAGCAAACTCTTGAGAATACTCAGGAAAAGAAAACAGTGGAACATCTTGGGTGTGTCAACCCTGTACACAGGTTTTCCAACTTACCACTGACACCCTCCTCTGTTTTGGTATGGCCAGACATAGCTCCATCAACAGGCAATGCAATCCTAGCCCTAGCTCTGTCTATGTCCTCCTCCTACTGCTCCAGACACCTCGGTCCAGAAAACACAGAAGCATATCAAATATTCAAAAGTTCTAAAATCTATTCACACTATGGGAGAGGCATGGCTTAGAGATAGTCTAGTCCACAGATTACAAATTCAGATTCCAAATGGGGTCAGGGAGGTAGTGTAAATGAAGCAAGCATATGCAAGACAATAGGGACTAGTGAGGACTGCAGCAAACTGCCTAAAATAACAGGCTCTCTGATTCTAATGCAACATTTCCATTTCATAGGTGAAGAAACTAAGTCCCAAAAAAGTGAAGTAATTTTTCAGGATGAAAATTCAGTTTAGCTCATTTTCCACAAAACAAGTTGCCCTCTGGCAAGAAGAGAAAATTGTAACTTTCCCAAATTAGCAGTTCATTTGTTTGGAGGTACATAAAAACTTTGTTTTAGGGTAGTAAAAATGCCCTGCTCCTGGATATGTGCCCTCCCGGTCTTACTCCACCCCATGAGCTCTGGCCAAGGCCACAGTTGTTCTCAGGAATGTTCTGTCTAGGGAGGATTCCCAGGATGTGATCTGTGGTCAGTGAGAAAGCCCTTTTGATCCCAGCCACAAGAATGCAGCTGAGCTCAGAATCCCTCTCTCCATAAATCAGAGTCCTCCCGAGAATCGCCGGGCGTGGCTCCCCACGCAGGTGCCTGGCTGCTCCAGCAATCCTAAGGGGGCACTCCCTCACTTTGAACGTCTTCGAAGAGCTGCTGGAGTCAAAATGGTAAATCCATAAGATTCTACGTTCACATACAAATTCTTGCCGACTTTCCGGGCATCTGTTTTGTTCATTCCTCGCAGCCAGGTGTGAGTGTCTGTCTGCCTTGCTTCTGTTTGCTATTTCATGTCTAACCTTCAGCTCTGACTTTGGCTCAGCTGGTGAACATGGGCCAAAGAGTTCTGTGTGTGCACTGCTTTTAATTTGTCCTAGGATGCAGAAGCAAGCAGCAATTCAAAGAGTTTAGGAAGTCAGAATACTACTGTAGCCTCCAATCCTGGGTCCAGCTATCTGGCTGAAGACTGGCTGGTGAATTTGGACTCTCCCTTCAGGAATGCTCGTGTGCCTCTGGGAGGCAAGCTCTTCCCTTTGCCAGCACTCAGCTTCCGGCACAGACCCGCACAAGGAGACACCCGCCAGGAGGACTGAACCCAGGTCCAATTCTGAAGGCTCAGAGACCCTCATAGCAGCTATGAAACTTCTCCATGATTCACACCCATTATGCTTCAAAGTGCGCCTTCTCAGCTCCCACATTCACAAAGATATAACAATAGTAGCATTTAGTAAACACTCAATGAATGTATTCTGACGAGTGCTTTACAGAAATTATTTTGTTCAATTCTGACAACAACCCTGTGCTGTAGGGTTCTGAAAACGAGGGAGGTTCTGTAAGTGGGTGTAGCCAACCATCATTACCCCTTATTACAACCTCCATTATATGGTTGGGAAAAGTGGGGTTTAAAAAGATTAAGTTAGCCTGACCTGTGGTGGCGCAGTGGGATAAAGCGTCGACCTGGAACACTGAGGTCGCCGGTTCGAAACCTTGGGCTTGCCTGGTCAAGGCACATATGGGAGTTGATGCTTCCTGCTCCTCCCCCTTCTCTGTCTCTCACTCCTCTCTCTCTAAAAAAATCAATAAATAAAAAAAATAAATAAATAAATAAAAAATAAAAATAAAAAGATTAAGTTAATTCACGTGAGTTCACCAAACTAACAAATAGTGAAGCAGAACTTTGCACTTATTCTGATTCTGGGGAACCACAGAGCTGGTAATGCACATTCTCAGTGAAAAATTACACCTTTGAAATATGCCTGAGCAGTCGTCAAATAGAGAGACAAAGGCTCTCTCAGGAACTGAGGGGGGCTTCTGGATCCCAGGCGGAGGGAAGAGGGATAGGGCACCAGTCCCGCCAGGACTCGAGCGCCAGGTCCGTGTCCACCTCGTGGACAGGCAAGGGGACACAGGCCGCGTCTGTGTGCTGGCAGCAGGGTGCACGTCAGCCCGGGATCAGCCCTACAAAGACAGGATCAGGCCTCAGAAAAGCTGCCAGGCACATGCGCCGCACACCAAACTCTGCCCTGGTAGAAGCCATCTGCTCCCTCCCGGCCAATGGGGAGAGTGCCTTCAAGGAGTTTCCTCGGGGCCAGAGCCGGTCTGGGCGCACGCCACGGGGTCAAAGCAGGCTGGAGCAGCGTGAGGGCAGGTCGGAGAGGCGAGGTCGCAGTCTGCCTGCCCAGGCCTTCCCATCACCCGCTCCCCTGTCCTCCTCCTTCTCTCCCCGAGTCTCAGGAGTGACTCAGAGGAGCAGCTAAGGTGACTCAGAGAGAAGTCCTTACAAGTTCCTAAGAAAACATGCGCGCAGCCAACACGAGGTGCGTTTCCTTGCAGGCGTGTTATTTTAAAGGCAGGTGTGTCTCCCAAATGGAGCCACCATCCCAACACTGGGCCAGATCACACGGCAGGCCATTTTTAGTGGAGAGAGGCTGTTTACGGTAAATTCAGGCAGGGTTTAAAATATTGATTTATTCTTCTTAAGAGCTGAGTCAACACACGTGGACTGTCTGAGTCGGAGACTCCTTATTTTAAGTGGGAGAAGCACAGTAAAGGGGATATTGGCAGATGGAGGTGTGGCCGATGCCTGCGGGTGTGGCTCCTCATTGGGGCTAGTGCTCCACCGAGGACATCCTGCAGTCCTCCCTCTCCCTCCTCTAGCTCCCTGCCTCTGGCAGCCTACCGCCTTCCGTACCTCTTCCAGATCGAGAGTTAAAAAGATGTGACAATACAATAGAGCAGGAAAGCAAGTCCTGGAGAGAAGGGGGGAGGTTGTGGGGGGAGGGGGCAAGGGGGAGGTTGAGGGGAGCATGAGAGTAGGGGGATGTACTCAGTGGGACACTTGAATCTATGTAAACACAATAAATTAAAATAAATTAATTACCCGGCCAGGGCACACAGGAGAAGCGCCCATCTGCTTTTCCACCTCTCCCCCTCTCCTTCCTCTCTGTCTCTCTCTTCCCCTCCCGCAGCCGAGGCTCCATTGGAGCAAAGATGGCCCGGGCGCTGGGCATGGCTCCTTGGCCTCTGCCCCAGGCGCTAGAGTGGCCCCGGAGGGGCAGAGCATCGCCCCCTGGTGGGCAGAGCATCGCCCCCTGGTGGGCATGCCGGGTGGATCCCGGTCGGGCGCATGTGGGAGTCTGTCTGACTGCCTCCCCATTTCCAGCTTCAGAAAAATACAAAAAAAACCCCAAAAACTTAAAAAATAAAATAAAATAAAATAAAACTCCATCCCCAAATAAAAGAAAAAAAAGAAAATAATAATAAAAATAAAATTAATTAATTAATTTTAAAAAATAAAAATAAAAAAAGAGGTGACAATACAATAATCATACATACTCTTTTAATGGATAAGTAGAGATGATATATGTGGCATTACTCAAAATTATGTACATAATTATTTCTTTTACAGTCACCCCATAACTCTCTCCTTCCTCTCAAAACATTCCAGAAACCTATAAAAGTATCTCTTAACAGGAAGCATTAGAGCCTCCATGGGTCTTTATCTCAGCCCGTTTGGGTGGCCGTGACAAAATACTGTACACCATGTGGCTGTAAACAACACAAGTTTATATCTCACAGTCTGAGGCTGAGAAGTGAACACTCACAGCCCTGGAAGACTTGATGTCTCGTGAGGAACCATTTCCTAATTCTTGGACGGCCATCCTTTTGTTGTATCCTCATGTGGTGAAAGGGTCAAGGGTGCTCCCTCGGGTCTCTAGTATTAAGGGCACTAATCCCATTCATGAGGGCTCCACCCTCATGATCTAATCACCCCCAAAAGGCCCACCTCCAAATACCATCACCTTGGGGATTTGGTTTCAATATATGAATTCCGAGGTGACACGAGCATCCAGTGTACAGTCGGCCTCAAGATAGCTTCCTTCTTACTTGTCTGGAATGAGGCTTCTACCAAAGGGCTGTGGGGGAATTAGCTCTACTGTGCTGGCTGTCCCAACTCAAGTGATCGCGGTGCCTCCCCTTGAGCCTTCTCTGTCTTCTTTTTCCCTTCCCCTACCCTTAGGTACCTTCTGACAAGTTAATTCACACTTGTCACTGGGGTATGAGTGACTTATTGGTCATCTACACCAAAGTCTTACATTCTGAAAGAAAGGAGGAAATTCTTGCCTGAGAGAACATCCTCTAGTCTAACCGTTAACAGTCAGTACCTGTGTGAGTGCCCCCCACTCTGAGTTCCACAAGTTTCCTCACACCCAGGAAGTGCCTGGGGCAGGCAGGGGGCTGAGTGAGCAAGGCCTGGGGAGTCTGGGGTGGGAAAGCACACATCCAGCCCCTCCGAAGACGGGGAGGGGGGGCAGGCAGGGGGCACAAGACTGCAGACAGTTATCTCCTTGTGAGAATGCTCTTCCTGCTCCCAGAGCCTCCAACTATTCAAGAAAAGCCAGAAATCTAGATTTGCATATGAAACCATAGTATTTTTAGGTTGGTTATTAATTTAGCTGAAAAACATAAAAAGAAAGCATACCAAATATTTGGAGTCTCCAGCACCACGCCCAACACTCGCAATCACTAGGCCAGTGAGGAGCAAAGGGATTTTCAAGCCCACTGCGTCCCTCAAGCAGTGGGGTTGGACCCCTGCCCCCAAGGACAGCACAGTCAAGGCTTATTTGAAACAAGCCTGTTCCTGCTGGGCTTGGGGCCCGGGGGTTCTGCCTCCATTTATGAGGTGAAATACATCTGCTGCTTCTTGACCTTTTCCCTCCAGCTCCAGAAGCTACCACCCAGCCCATGTTACAGTCAAGACACCCCGGATCTGGCTCCGAGATTCTGCCAGAACTCACCGCTGTTACCCATGTTTCACTTTTGCCTTCTGTTCTAGGGGCAAATCTGTCTTTGGAAACGTGAATTCTCTGACTGCTGCCCTGCTTCAGTGTTCAAGAGATTGGAAGGATTAAGCCACTAAATGTTCAAGGCTACTTCCTTAATTACTCAAAACTCCTAATCACTGAAACACTTTTTATATATTATACAAAAATACCGGAATCAGTCCTGAAATTCCAGAGTCCGTCTGAGAGGGACCCATTTTTCTCCCTAGTAGAGAATGTTTCCACAGTGCTTTGTCCTCATGCTTCTCAACATGCCAAGTAGAGGCAAGATGAATCTTTAATGACACAAGTATAAAAGCAAATGCGATAAAGGGAAATTTTCAATGCACTTCTTCAAATTTCTGTAAAATGCACCCCTAAGAAGCCCAAATGACTAGCGACCTCTGGAAAAAAGGTCCTCGTGGGTACTACAAAGACTCAAGAAAAAATTTTCTAAATTCAGTTGTCTTAACTAGAGGGTCCCCAAATCTTTGGGCTGTTCAACCTTAATCTTCCCCAAAGCTATCATTTCTCTCCTTAAATTTAACCATACCAGGCTAAATTTAAACTGAAGAAGAGAGATGTAGAAAGCCCTCAATGTGTCTCCCAATCTTATTACGGAAAACAAGGGTTACAAAAACAGGTTTGTTTAACTCTTACATTCACAGGCTGAAAGAATAAAACGAAAACAAGCCATTGTGCTAATCTTCAGATTAGCCCTCTAGTCTGTCAATGTAATACTGATTAGTAAACAATGTCCATAATTAAACTGTTGTCAGAGACACAAACGCCCCACGAGCCTGAGCTAATGAGGCAGGACTCAACGCCTTTACAAAGGCCAGCCCGGAGACAATTCCAGGAATGTTAATGCTGCCAAGTATCTGGGATGCTCTCAGTAGCGGGAAGACCTCTGAGCTGAGGTAATTAAGTCTCCACAGCCTGCTAGAGGATTCCGTCCCAGGGCTATTTGTTTGTGGAAGACATGTGCTTAGGTGCAAGGATTTGGAAATCTCTGAAACCAAATTGAGCACATTGGGCATCAAAGCACCCCAAGTCCTCTGCTGAGGCCTGTGACATTAATGTGCATGACAAGGGGGCAAGGGGGCCATAGTCTCCTAATTGTCCCAGAGACCTTTTAGTCTGGGGGGAGCCTACATGTCTTGGTATTTACACAATTAATTGCACTGAAATCCTCAGTGCAGGGTTCCCTTGAAGTCTGGCTCCGTGTTCACTAGGGATCAATAGATCCATTAGAGGATACTGTTCTTTTTGCTCTGGGAGATAGATGCCCCTCCCTAAAATACCATCATACTGTATGATTTTGTCTAGAAACCAGAGAATCACATCTATTTTTCTCTTCTAGAGAGGATTCCCACTAGGAACATTTTATTTTCCCATCCAATTCTCTTGGATTCTCTTGAAAATTCCAATGTGAGTCCCAAGGCACATTGTAATAAGGAATAGCACATCAGGGGAGCCTTTCAAACCAAGGACTTCTGCATGTGACCGTTTCCACCACGTGTCCACGGTCATCACCCACTCTAACCGGGCTGGCAGCCCCTTCACAACTAGCCTAGAGCTGCCTACATCCCTTCAGTTATTCCTGGGGCTCCAAGAGAGGTTCCACAGCCTGCTTCCTAGACCCAGGGACATTCTCCTAGAGAGATTTCTTGCAGTGTGATGAGGACAGAGGAGATTAAAAGAGGTGGTTGGTTCTAAACCCTTGCTTACCCAGTCAAGGCACACACGAAAAGCAACTACTATGAGTTGATGTTTCCCACTCCTCCCCTCTTCTCTCTCTCTCTCTCTCCTCTCTCTAAAATTGATAAATAAAATCTTAAATAAATAAAAGAGCAAGAGGGCACTATACACCTGATGTCAACATTTCACTGCAGCCTTGGAAATGCCATCAAGAGGTCAAGCACCCTGGGGCAACAAGATTATGACACTTCTCTATTCTCAGTGATCAAAGGAAAACCAATTCTTGTCACAAAACTTAGAGAAGGGGGGCAGAAAAAATGTGGGACTTGGCCCCACTTAGCTCTGTCCATTCATTTATCCACCCGGAAATGCTGCTGCAAGTCCAGTAGGAGTGGGGCCCTGGGAATGCAGAATGAAATGGTCCTTTCAGTCACAGATTGCAATGCCTGCTGGGAGAGACAATGTACCCAGATCGTTGCACACCAGACTATGAAAGGTGCTCCGTGCAACAGCAGCAACAAAACCCAACTGCTAAGCGAGTCACTTAAGTGGGTTTGGTGACCGTCCCATATCTGTTAAGTGCCAAGTGCTAACAGGAGTCACCCCTAAGTGACGGGATAATATCGTGCTTTATTTTATTACTGTTTTGTTATGATTTTTTCCTTGGAAGCGAGATATTTAATCATTCAAACCATAGGTTTGGAGGCAAACCAGCTATCTGAGCTTGTGCAATTTACTAAAACTCTCTCTGCCTCAGTTTCCATGCTCTAAAACATTGGTAATGACCATCCCTTCCTCACTGGCTAGCTGTCAGGATGAAATAGGATAAATGTCCAGAATGGGTGCGTTTTATAGAGTCGATACCCTGAGAATATGCAACGTCTACAGGGAATGAAAATATGTAAAGCTATTAATGGTTTTTACAAAAAGAGGCAATTGGTCCAGGCAATCTCTGCCGTCCTCACACCTGTTAGTACTAGGATCCCAACATTGCAATTATAGTCGTTCTTCCTGGCATGTTCCGGGTCTTTTGTTGAGGACAACATTGGATTCTATTCCATCCTCTGATGCTTCTCTTCACAGCTCCTCCACGATGGCTTCTGTCGCCTCAATGTCTCTTCTCCAAAGCGCATACAGGGAGGTGATGTAGCTGGTATTCAGAGACTGGGGCTGTGGCGAGAAAACCATTTTCTCTGCTTCCCACCCCCAAACTCAAGCTCTGCTGAAGCCTAAGGTTTAATCATAACTACAGCTATCACCATTGGTCACAAAATGATCCAGCCCTTTTGAAAATGCAGCCACAGAACTTGACTCGCTGACCTCTCCTGACAATGCATTCCACAGACTTCATGGATGGCTTTTCAGCCTTTAAAATACAGTTAAGTAAATAAATAACTTACCAGACCCAAATTCCTACACACCCCATTTCTTCCAACTTTTGTGAGGGCGACCTCCGGCAAAACTCAATGAGAAGAAAGAGCTACACAGTCATACTCCTCTTCACATAAATATCAGGAGCCAGTCACTGAAATGCATCCCAGACGGTGCACTGGAAAACACATCTGCCTGCGGTCCGTGGGCCCCTCTGCTGTCCTCTCCCTCCTTCTGGAAGCAGGAATGTCCTAGAAAGGGGTGGGGAAGGCTACCAGGACTCTGATTTTGAGCTAATTGGGAGCTAGAAACTTTATTCAAAATTGAAATAACAATCTAAAATAGTCTACTTTCGTTTTACTCTACTTTGGACACTTTTCAGCCACCTAAAGGATGGGTCTCTTCTTTCCTAACTCTAACAGAACAGAGAACTGCAATTGTGAATATGATACATTATCATGAAATGTATCCTGTAGCCTGACTCATGGTTTAAGAGGCCATTTTAACATTGGCAAAGTTTCAAACAAAGCCCACACCAAAAGTGAAGGATCGGCTGCAACAGAGAACACAATGGAATCCCCCTCCACCGCGCTAGCAGTGTGACCCGGGCTTAGTTGCCTATCCTCTCTGAAACTCAATTTCTTCCTTTTTGAAAGAAAGATAAGACCTCTAATTCTGTCTATGGGAATTAAGTTAGGCAGGGTAAGGAAGCCCTAGAGCCAGACAGCCTGGGTCCAAATCCCAACTCTACCACTAGTGAATGTGTGCCTCGGTTTCCACAGCTATGAAGTACGGTAGTAATATCTTCTTGCTCACATACTTATCACGATGACTCAATGAGTTCCTCCATTTAAAGCACTTAGAATGGTGGCTGGCAGATAGTAAGCTAAAAAAAAAAATTGTAGCTATCTTTGTTACTATTACTATATTAACAGAATTAAGAATTATTAATGTTAGTATTGTTTCAATAGATATTTTAATAGAAAGTAAGAGAAACAGGAACTAATGCTTACAATTATGTATTCTGTGAGCCAATGAATTAAAGATTTCTTATTTAAATTTCACAAAACCCTGTAAGGTAGTTATACATTATTATTCATATTTACAGCTGAGAAATTTAGAGCTCAATTAAAATTTTGGAGTAACACCTAACCAGTAGTGGTGCAGTGGATAGAGTGTTGACCTGAGATGCTGAGGACCCAGGTTTGAAACCCCAAGGTTATCTGCTTGAGTGTGGACTCACCAGTTTGAACATGGGGTTACTGGTTTGAACCCAAAGGTCACTGACTTGAAGCCCAAAGTCAGTGGCTTAAGCCCAAGGCTGCTGGCTTGAGCAAAGGGATCACTGCCTCAGTTGGAGTCTCCGGTCAAGGCACATATGAAAAGCAATCAATGAACAACTAAGGTGCCACACTATGAATTGATGCCTCTCATCCCTCTCCCTTCCTATTTCTCTCTCTCAAAAAAAGAAATTATTATTGGAGCTGAAGAATAATTTCCCCAATCATAGTGTTGTTAGTAACAGAGACAGGAATTATTTCTACAATTAACAAAGAAATTTAATGAGCTAAGAGGAATGGCAAGTGCAGGAAATACAAAGATGAGCATGATACATTCACAGTCCCCAGGGGTTTCCAGAGATAGAGGCACTGACTTGCTGGGCCTGTGGGAGGAGATGGGGAAAGAGGACCCTGCGAGGAGGTGGAGCAAGGACAGTATATCCTCAGGCTCTTCTGCAGGCACAGAGCTGGGAGGGTGCGAGAGAGGCAGAAAGGAGGGGGGGAGACCCCTGAGGAATGAAATACTGGAGCTGAATCTTAAACGGTCAGTGGGACTTCATCCAGAAGGGGCAGCAGTGGTGAGTCAGACCAAGGGGTCTGCAAGGGTGAGGCACCAAAGAGAAAGACAGCAAGTTTCAAAATAGGAGAACTAAAAAGTCAGTATTGCTAAACCATCTCTCAAATGGCTGTTGGGAGATGGGAGCTGGAGAGTGAGCCTACAGACCCAGAGAGCCTCATTGGGTAGGAAGAAGAGGCCCAACTCCATGAGTGAAAGGGTTTGAAGCAGGGAAAGACTTAGTCAGATCTGCATTTTAAATTGTGATGGCTGTGGGGGGGGAGGGCGGATTTGCAGTCCAGAGAGGTGCAGGAAAAGCAGGGGTCAAGGGGTAAACCAGTAGGCACTGTCTTTTCAAGACGTCTATTTTGATAAAATGGTAAGCTAGAAATCCTGAAATCATCCAGCTACACAAAAGTTTTACATATATACTATTCTATAAAATTCTAATGTCTATTAATACATTTACATACAATTCTATAAGTACAATGATATAGATATATATTAATCAGTTTTAGAAAATAATTGAAATACCCAAAGACCTGCTGAGAAGCTGAGGCTGAGAGTCCAGAGAGGTGAGAGAGTTCTAAGGCAGCCATTGTGTAAGAGGGGAAGCCCCCTGGAGACTCCTCTGCATAGAGCCAAGGTTCACAGGGTTAGTCCCTCAGGAAAATGGTGAACTTACAGAGCACCTGTCCAGCAATGGCAAGCACAAAGGAAACTCTGATTATGGATGGAAGTTAAAACAACAAAACAGCAACAACAAAAATCTTCTTCTGATATCTCAAAAAAACCAAATTGGCCCCACAGAGTTGTTTAGGGCTAGAAATCATCTATCTGTGCAGCCCAGAAAACCTAGAGCAGAATTTCATTTAAAGTGAACCCAGGTATGTGGTGCTCCCAGGTACTTTGCAAAGACAATTAGAAAACCAGCCAGAGAAACAAAGCTTCAGCCCAGATCTCAAAGAACTCCCTCAGAGATATGAACAGTTGTGAACTCATATGAACACGCAATCAAATATTAGAAAAATCTACCAGGAGAAAAGCATGCACGAACAAGAGTCGTTAGCAACAACAAACAATAGAACCAGACCCATAAAGGACTCAGATAATATCATTTTCAAATTCTAAATAAAAGACAAAGTATCTTTAATATTCTTTAAACAAACGAAGGAATTAAGCTGTGAAATGTCTAAAGTGGAAAAAAAATGACCAGACAAATTTAAAAAAGAACTAAGTCAAACTTTGAGTGGTGAAAATAAAATAATTATTATTTAAAACTCAGTGAAACCATGGGGATACAATCTGCCAAATCCTGAATGTGGGAAATTCCACAGGACAAATGACCTGTTTCTTCAACAATTAAATGGCAAGGCAGAAACAAAGGAATGTAAAAGACATCAACAGAATGCAATCTGACAACACTGATTCAAATAAACCAAATCCATAATACTGTTAAGAAATTTTATTTATAAAGAATCATTTGAAGGAAAACAAATATTTATTTTCGGCTGACTTTGCTAAAATGGACTTTTGTCTTAGACTTATATTGAGGAACAATATAAGAAACAGCCAAATCACCACTCTCCTTCTAGTTTTTTGGGGGTTTTTTGGGTTTTTTTTGTTGTTGTTTTTTTTTTTCATTTTTCTGAAGCTGGAAACAGGGAGAGACAGTCAGACTCCCGCATGCGCCGACCCAGCACGCCCACCAGGGGCGACGCTCTGCCCACCAGGGGGCGATGCTCTGCCCATCCTGGGTGTCCCCATGTTGCGACCAGAGCCACTCTAGCGCCTGAGGCAGAGGCCACAGAGCCATCCCCAGCGCCCGGGCCATCTTTGCTCCAATGGAGCCTTGGCTGCGGGAGGGGAAGAGAGAGACAGAGAGGAAAGCGCGGCGGAGGGGTGGAGAAGCAAATGGGCGCTTCTCCTGTGTGCCCTGGCCGGGAATCGAACCCGGGTCCTCCGCACGCTAGGCCGACGCTCTACCGCTGAGCCAACCGGCCAGGGCTCCTTCTAGTTTTTACTATAAGAACACAATATGGGATAATGTCCACTACTGTACACTGCCCTTAATGAAGACCTATGGGAGGATTTGCTTTCTAGTCTCCCTAGAAAAATTGTACTTCTCTTAAACAAATCTATTTTTATTTCAAGGATACTCCAACTCTCGCAACCATGCCTGTTTTTCTTTTTACTTTGGTCTTTAGGAAACTCTAAGCCAAATATGCATTCCACCTCAAGCAGCCTCACAGAACCATATGGGATACATTCCTGTGTGCTATGATATCCCAAAGTAGCTCCATTTGCCTTTCCCTGAGTCCTTTAACCATATAGTTTATATTTTGCATATTTTTTACAATCCACCTCTAGGTTTAAATAAAATTATAAACCTCCTCAAATTTTTAGTGTCTATTTTAGTAAGAACCCAGGCTTCGTATAAATTATTTTTGGGGAGAGCGGGGGTTGTGATTAGAGATGATGCATGTCACATAGATACTCAACAAAAGTATTTCTGTACTTAGCTTTTCCTCTTATTTAAGCTCTGGCTCTTTAAAGGCACAGACTGTATGTTTTTCAACTTTATATCACACATAATGCCTTGCACACTGAAATGAGCTGTTGAGCAATAAGAACTAGAGTATCACTAAGACCTCACACAACAGTGTAATGTTCTGGGATTTACTGACAAAAAAACTGAATCCTGTGAGCCACATTCTCTGAAGCCAGTGTTTGAATCTCTGCAGTAGACTTTCATGATCTGCTAAGACACAAAGTCGTGGAGATAGAGAGAAATACTGATGGGTATTTGGTAGGTTAATCCACTGCATTCTACTTCTGATTGTATTGAGAATACAACCCAATATTACATGGGAGGTGCGTGTCAAGGCTCATCTTTAGACTCCTTTCTTTGTTTAATTTGTATTCTGCTTCTGAAGTTTTGTTCAAACACTTATGTTGCTCATCCTAGAGTGATCATAGCATCTTCTAATTTAGTATCCAGCTTTCTTTGAAATTTCATATATCCTATTTCCTGTGTGTATCAGCATTATCCAAAGAAGACTTGAGGCTAAAAAGCAAAAACATGACTGAGAGGCACTGGCAGCAGGAGTCTCAGCTTGTCAGGAACCACAGCTGCAGCAGAAATGAGAGAGGAGCCAAACAGTGCTGGCACAGGGTACTGAGAGCAACTGTAATATCTGTGTTCATTATATATTTTTAAAGAAGAATTTACTTCTAACACCTCTCCATCCCATATTACAAGGAGTTGACAAGTAAATCTAATGTAAGAATCACAATCAGCTGGTTAGGAAAAATGGGTACGGCTTGTCCTCTTTTGAAATTTTATTTACCTGACTTATTTTGTTTTCCAGAATTACAATGCTAAGGGTTTTTAAAAGTTGTTCCCTGGGTCCAGGAGACACCTCTCTCTCTCTCTCTCTCTCTCTCTCTCTCTCTTTCTTTTTTAATTTCTTTTAATTTTTAAATATTATTTAGAAAATTAACTTTAACAGAGTGACATTGATCAATAAGAGTACATAGGTTTCAGGTAAACATTTCTATAGCATTTGAACTGTTTGATTAGAGACATCTCTCCTTTGAGAGTTCACTGAAAGCATGGATCGCATTTTGCTCTGTGAGGAAGACTGCCAGCCCTTGCAGTTGGTCACTGTAGGCACTAATCCTTCGTCCCTTCGGTGCAGGTGCATTGAGATACTCAAAGACCCATTTCTGCCACCAGACAACAGCTTAAAGACAGAGGAAGGAGCAGCGGGGAACCCTCTCCTGACTGCGGAATGCAACCCACCGAGAGCAGCTCCTCCCGGGTGTGGCTGGAAGATCATTCCTGCCACCGAGGTAGAACAGGGTGCAGAGGGTTTTTGCAATTTTCTTCATATTATTTTTTTAAACTATTCATTCAAGTATTATCTATGCATAGAGAAGTACATAAGTCATAAACACATAGCTTACTTTTACCCAAAAACTGAACACACTCATGTAACTAGCACCCAAACCAAAAAGCAAACCATTACCAGTCCTTCACTACCCATCCGGAGATAAACCATTTCTCTTGTTTTTGAAATGCATATAAATAAAATATTCAATATGTATTATTTTCTGGTGAACACACAATACAGAGTACAGATAATGTGTTGTGGAATTGTGCACCTGAAACCTGTATAATTTTGCTAACCAGTGTCACTCCAATAAATTCAAGAAAAAAGAAAAAAATTGTTAAACTAATCCTCATCTTCCTCACTATTACTTCTTCACTATTTACTACCTCCAGCCCAAACCCCTCTGTCTTCACAATTTATCACAAATATTTCTTTGTCTAAAAGGTATAAAAGCTTCTCACACTGGTCACTTTTTTGGGTCCTCCTACTTCTGATCACTTTTGTGAGGCCCCCTGTGTAGATGTAAAACTTTAATAAAATATGTAATCATTTAATAAAACTCCTGTTGCCTGACCAGCGGTGGCGCAATGGATAGAGCGTCGGACTGGGATGCGGAGGACCCAGGTTCGAGACCTTGAGGTCACCAACTTGAGCACGGGCTCATCTGGTTTGAGCAAAAGTTCACCAGGTTGGACCCATGGTTGCTAGCTTGAGCAAGGGGTTACTTGGTCTGCTGAAGGCCCACGATTAAAGCACATATGAGAAAGCAATCAGTGAACAACTAAGGTGTCGCAACGAAAAACTGATGATTGATGCTTCTCATCTCTCTCCGTTCCTGTCTGTCTGTCCCTATCTATCCCTCTCTATGACTCTCTCTCTCTCTGTCTCTGTAAAAAAAAAAAAAAAAAATCTTGAATTAAATATAAGGAATGATGATACTTTAAAAAACTGTTAAAAAATACATATGTATTCTTTTCTAGCTGGCTTCTTTCATTCAGTATTATCTTTGTGAGATATTGTTGTGTGTAGCACTATTTGTTTGTTCTCATTGCTGTATAACCTGCCTTTGAGTGAATATACCACAATTTCTTTTCCATTCTATTCATGATGGTCATTTGGGTAGTTTGTAGCTTGAGGCAACTACAAATACAGCAGCTATGAACTTTCTTGTACACGCCTTTTGGTGAACATACATATGCATTTCAGTTGTTTAAATATGCCTAGGGGTAAAACTGCAGTCACGAGATATGCGTGCAAATGTTCGACTTCAGTGCAGAACACCAGGCAGTTTTCAAAGCCTTGGCTCTTTCAAGGGAAACCACAATGGATATTGAAATCACAGACTTAGAAGAAATTATGGAATCCAGTGAGCACATTCCCTGGTTTCTGGCCGGCTTGCCTTTCCCATTGAATCCACTGTGCACCAATCTCTTAATAAAAGATACAGCCCCTCTTTTTCCTACCCCTTTCACGAATCAGAACTTGGTAAAGCAGCCATAGAATGACCCCAAGGTAGGGCCCCTGTCTTTAAACTTACAATCCGCTAAATTCCTGCCTCCAAGCTGGCAAGCATGGTAACAGTTGGGAGCACACTTTCTAAGCGTAAAATCCTGAGTTGGGTTCGGTCACCTATTAGCAAGACATTTAGCTTCTCTGAGCCTCAGTTACCTTATCTAACTGTAAATTGACAATTGTCATAGAAAGGAAGTTGTTCAGGGTTTGTGCTACAAAAATTATTATATTGTTATTAGTTCCCTAGAGCTGCAGTAACCAGTACCACAAAAAACCAGGAGTTAGTCTTTCACAGTTCTGGAGATCAGAGTCAGAAATCAAGGTGTCGTCAGAGTTGGTTCCGTCTGGCAGCTGACGGATAATCTGTTCCATGCCTCTCTCCTGCCTTCCCTGGCCACTGGCCACCCTTGGCATTTCTCGGCTAGCATCTATTTAACTCCAGTCTCTGCCTATGTCATTGCATGGTCTTCTTTCTTGTGTCTGTCTCTTTCTCTGTGTCCACTCTACTCCAGTAAAACCTCATCTGAACCTAACTAATTAACATCTGTGAAGACCTTATTTCCAAATAAGGTCACATTCTGAGGCTCTCGGTAGACATGAATTTTGGAAAGGCACTACTCAACCCTGTACAGGGGCATTCAATAAATAGTAACTATTAGTATCTACTACTTTTATTATTTTCCTAACTGATGGATGGATGGATCTTTCATTCATTAATTCAGCAAATATTTATTGAGTGTCTACTCTGTGGCAAGCACAGTTTTAGGTGCTGGTGATATAGTCCCTGCTCTCCCAAAAGGTGCACGCTGAGGGAATAGGAAGGAGATAAACAAATCTATAAATAACCATATAATTTGTCAGGTGGTGATGATAAGAAGAAAAGGAAGGCAGGAACAGTGTATCTAAGAACTCTGATTTTGTTTCTTCTATCCTATCCTGCGTAGGACCGCCTCTCTGGGGCCATGGTGGTGGTGGTGGTGGTGTCTTAGCCCTTTTTTGTGTTCTTTGCAAAGGATAACATGAATTCTTTTCTATCTAAAAATGAGAAGACCCACTCCAGAAAGCCTTTTTCATTACAGTGCACAAATGAATCATGATTATCCCCTAAACTGGAGACTTGTATAACGGGGGAAATTATTCCAAATGAAAGAAAGGCTCACAGGGTAGGAGGTAAATTGAATTCCACAAGTGATAATAAGAGAGAGCAAGAAGAGGGCAGTCATGTATCAGGCTGCATGAATCATTTACTATGAATCCAGATGTTTGCAAAATGAAAAACAGGCCAAGTCCATGACCTCGTGAACTGATGTGAAGACTGGTTAAAATATGACGGGAGAATAAATATTATGGATTTTTCTTTTTCTTTAGTCATGAAAAGCCCATTTACCTATCTATTACCTAAAACCACGTAGGAGATATAAAAATATTAAAAATTTGATTCTGAACTGCTATCAACTCCTTAGATTTTTGAGCGAAGTTTTTATTTTATTTTTTCAGAGAGAGAGTCAGAGAGAGGGACAGACAGACAGGAACAAAGAGAGATGAGAAGCATCAATCATTAGTTTTTCGTTGCAACACCTTAGTTATTCATTGATTGCTTTCTCATATGTGCCTTGACCTGGGGGGGGGGGGGGCTACAGCAGATCAAGTAACCCCTTGCTCAAGCCAGCGACCTTGGGCTCAAGCTGGTGAGCCTTGCTCAAACCAAATGAGCCCGCGCTCAAGCTGGCGACCTCGGGGTCTCGAGGTCTTGAACCTGGGTCCTCCGCATCCCAGTCCAACATCCTATCCACTGCACCACCGACTGGTTAGGTGCAAAGTTTCAATTATTATATATCAGTAGCACAGCACACGTGGCTTGTTATGTCACATGAAGAGAAAAACACTTTGTTAACCTCGTTTCCAAGGAAATGAAACGCTTCTCAGACATGTCATTAATGCTTGCTTATAAAACCCCTCAGGACCAAGCAGAGGGCAGATGTTACTTTTCAGAATGGCCACAGATCATCAATAGAAGGAAATCTCATTTAATTGTTCAAGTATTTATTTGCTTATTTATAATTCAAGAAACTGATTTTAAAAGACAGAATGAAGTAACCTGCGTTATTAAAGCACCTATAACAACATAGAAGGAATCTAATATTAAAACATATAATATATAAATAAAGTGTACATGGAGTATAAGCCTCTTACAAACATGGAGAATTAACCTATCACAAGCAAGCAAAACACTAGTAAAGGGGAAATTATCTGTCCCTGTAAATTCATGAAGCAAGGAACCCTGATTACCCAGCGCTCCTCCTGCGTTTATACTAACCCGGAACTCATTTCCACACTGGCTCAGAACATCGCCAGCGCTCCAATATTGCATCGCAACTGTATATCACACCCCTATTCAGATTTCCAAATCCCACATATCTCTGCATCCTCCCTGAATTGTTCTGCTTTATGATTGTATGTGTCACCACCGTTCTTATCCTCTTCCTATCGCTACCATTGTCTGGGACAGGGCACCCCCACTTACCGCGCATTCTCACCAAGTACTATGTTCTCCTTCACAGTGTATCCACCGGCGTTTCATCTGCATACCCCGCTATGGACTTGCAAGAATCTCCGCTGCCTACTTCAGAAAGTTAGGAACAATCTCGGGTGCATAAAGGCAGCAACCACAATCAGGTTTTCGGGTTGTTGTTTTTTTTTGCCTATGGTAAGTAGAGCAATGGAGGAGCCTATGAGACCCTGGAAGACAATTCTGAATTCTGCAGTGTGTTCATTCATTAAGTAAACACTTATGGAGTAGTGTCGGGTGAAAAATTGCCTTGGCACAATGGTAGCCACCAAGTACGCTACCAGGCAATCTCTCCCAGGGGCCATGAAACAGCAGGGTTCTCAAACTACATTAATATGTTTGAACCATGTGGTTCATTAAGTGAATGTACAGCCCACAGTGAGAGCCAGGGAAAAAGATAGGGTGTAAGTTATCACACTTAGGCGAGAGTGCAAGCAGGTGGCAGAAACCGCACAACCTAAATTCTGGGTTCTGCTTTCCCCATGGATGGTATTGTTGTGAGGGCCTGTGTTAGGTCTGGGCAAGAGGGCACAACAGACAAAGGTTCCTGGGGGAAGGGCACACTCTTGCTCTATCAGAACAGTTCCATCTGTCCCTAGCTGTAGCTTAGCAATTAGCCTATTGAGCGGCCATGGATTATATTTGCATTTCTTGGATAGAGGACATACATGGCCAAAATGGGTATACCAGTGGATGATGGTATATATGGTATATATACCATTAGTATACGGTCTATACCAACAAATGGATGATGATGCTTTGGATATCCAAATTAAGCCCTCATAAATATTCAGCACCATGTGTATTTCATGTATCATAATTATTTAGTAACTACTTGGTCCTTCCACCCTTTCCTATCAATTTTCACACTCATATGCTCTACTTTATTTATCCAATAGATTACTCACTGTCTATGCTGAATGCATTTTAATGAGGTACATCCATTCTATTTGTTTTCTATAGCAGAACTGAACCTCCTCAAACAATATAGCAAAATGCACTTAGGAGCAACTACTACTGTGTTGCAAACCCTGGGGGCAGCAAGATATGCACAGAGAGTGAGCCCTTGGGGACACAGGCAGCAAAGACACCCTAGAGGGGTTGCTAATGAGGTACAACTTCAAAGCTGAGTGGGACCTGCCCTGGGGAAGCAGAAGGTTTGAGTCTTCCCGATAGAGGAGGAACAACTGAGCCAAGGCACTGAGGAGTGACGGGGTGCGGTGCCTGCAGGAAGGCAGAGCCACATGGGCAAAGTGCAGAGCAGGTGCGTGGAAGATGGGACTGGAGAGGAGACAGGCTGCTCGCAGGAGGAAGCTCTGTATCAAGCTGGAGTTGGGCATGATCTAGGAGGAGCCGGGCAGTTCCCCTGAGGGTAGCGTGCATGCTGACTCAGGATCCCAGCTGGGGCTGCGTGATGGAGGCTCTGGGAATCGGAGCCCCAGCTGTGGAGGTGCTGACACTCTAACATGGCAAGGGTCGGGCGTGCCGGGGCGCAGAGTTCCAGGAGGTGCAGGAGCATGGCTCAGCCATGGCCTATTTCACCTCGGGCTCTCTGCTGCCATTGGGACCTGTGGGCTTGGTTTGTCAGAACTGTCTCAAAGTAAATGAAGCGGCTTTCACCTCTTTCCTTGCTAGCAGCTGAGGGATGATCTCACCCAGCGGTGGACAGCATTCAACACTATGTCATTGCACATTACTATTCCTGTTTGGTTTCTTGGGGAACAGGGGGCCAACTCAGAGCTCAGTTTTGATTTCACAAACGGGCCCCTTTGCTCTACTCATTACAGATAAACAAAACCTCTTTCTGGGCCCCTGTTCCACCAGAGCTTATTAGGTTGTATTTGTATTTCTGAAAAAGTGGTAAACATATTCCAATGTCTTTAAATATCCACTGATAGACTCTTGAGAAACTAACCCCTAATTTCCAACCCATCACCTGGGGCAGAGAAAAACCCGTAGGAAAGAAACAAAATAAATAACTGCGCATTATAGACTGCATGCTCCCTAGTTCTTCAAACAAGCTTTAATTTCAATGACTGATACATTCTCTTACTCACTCATTCACCCAACAAACATTCCGTGAACTCCTAATATGTGAGCAGCACATGTGTCTCACACAGTGATTCACCATAGGGCCAGGTAGTGCTCATATGACAAGTTTCATTTAATTAAATCAGAGATGGGATCACCCTAAATTATTAAGCTTAAGCCTCAGGGTCCCTCCCTGAAATAAGCCCTTTCCAAGACCCTGGGAGGGGACTTAGCAAAGAGTTTACATAGTTGTATGTTTTATGAAATGTGCAAATGTATAATATTTTAACTGCAATTGGCTTAAGCCTATCACATATTTCCATTTTGGCTTTCCTTCAGCCACACTTCTCCTCAAGTTGGGTGGCTTTAGAGTGGTTACAGGCATTTGGGGGATCTGGATAAGGTGAAGTTAAATTGGGAGTACATTTAATTTGTGTTTAGCAGATGTATGCATGTGGTTCACAGTCATTTCCCATGAATAGCTAAGTCATTTGAAGACAAAGGTACAGGGCCAAAGGTCATACTGTGATCTGAATATGTTCTATTGAACCCCATACTCCAAATATGTGGGTAACAGAAGTAACAAGGTTTAAAATGTGAGGAGCCAGAAGCTAATCTAGAGAACATTTTTCCAGTCATTGGATATACAACACTGGGCCCTTTGACTGGGGAGGGGACATGGGCAGGCTAACAGATAAATCACTGCCCAGGTATGCCAGGCTTACCCTGAGGGTGCAAGAAACTCGGGGGCAGTGCGGACCTAGTAAGTGAAAGAAAGCAAGGAAGGCCCTGGCCGGTTGGCTCAGCAGTAGAGCGTAGGCCGGGCGTGCAGGGACCTGGGTTCGATTCCCGGCCAGGGCACATAGGAGAAGTGCCCATTTGCTTCTCCACCCCCCCCCTCCTTCCTCTCTGTCTCTCTCTTCCCCTCCCACAGCCAAGGCTCCATTGGAGCAAAGATGGCCCGGGCACTGGGGATGGCTCCTTGGCCTCTGCCCCAGGCGCTAGAGTGGCTCTGGTTGCGGCAGAGCGACGCCCCGGAGGGGCAGAGCATCGCCCCCTGGTGGGCAGAGCATCACCCCCTGGTGGGCGTGCTGGGTGGATCCCGGTTGGGCGCATGCGGGAGTCTGTCTGATTGTCTCTCCCCGTTTCCAGCTTCAGAAAAATACAAAAAAAAAAAAAAAAAAAAAGCAAGCAAGCAAGCAAGAAGATATTAGAGAAGGCGCAGGGAGAGGAGGAAAGAGATGGCTTTGCTCACCTGGGAAATTTTATGCTCTGTCTGAACTAAGTGACATGGTGTAGTCTGGGGTGTGTAGTGCTAAGTTTTTACAGAAGCCTACGGTGCCCTGCTTCCTGGGCTCTGAACCTGGAGAAGAAAAGTCTCTGGCCTCAACTCCAGAGTAGTGTTGTCTGAACGCCACAGCTCACTTTTATGAGCAAGTCTCTGAAAGTGCCTCTGCAGTTTTACCAGCCAAGGAGCCACCTCTGCCTGCCCCTGTAACACAGAGGGCCTCTCCACCCAGTCCTCAGCTTGGAGCCCTCTCCACCCGAGGAGAAACTGGGGCACCAAATGCAACACCACGTTTCCAGGCTGCTTGGGAAAGTCCAGTCCATCTGTGGCCCAAACACTCTGGGTTTCCAGAGCATCCCCAGCCAGCAGCTGCAGGCCTCCTGCACTCATCATGGGAAAAGATTGGTCATGCAGCTGTGATGTATACACTTCAGAAGTCTCAAGGGAACAGATATACCAGCCAGAACCGTCAGCAATAAGTGGGAAGTAGAAACTAAGAGACTCGAGAAATAAGAAGCGTAAGATCACCGCAGCGGTTATAGATTATTGTCCTAAATGGATGAGGAGGCTTGACAGAGGTTCTTGCACATCTTTGTTCCCATTCTAATGGACAAAGCTATTGCAGGCAGTTCTACACACACAGGCCACGTGTCCAGTAAGATGGGAAGCTTTGGGCAGAAAGCTTGATTCAACTAGGTTAAATAGTAAGGATTGAATTGTCTCACACAACAAGAAGTAGAAAATAGGGTGATTTTAGGACTGATATACTCAGCAGCTCAATAATTTTTTCCACTCCACCATCCTCAGTGTGCGATGTGACCTCCCAGTGTGTGGTCGCCTGCCCCTCATGGTGCTGAGATGACGCTACAGCTTCAGACGATAAACAAAGGGATTGTCCAGAGGCAGAGAAGAGTCTGTTTCCTCTAGCATGAAGCATTTTTTTTTTAAGTCAGGTGTATGGATATATAAGTTACATACAGTAAAATTCACCATTATTTTTAAGTAAGAGGAAGGGACATAGAGAGACAGACTCCCATATGTGCCCCAATTGAGATCCACCCAGCAATCCCTGTCTGGGGCCAATGCTCAAACCAACTGAGCCACCGGATATGAGAAGGGAAGAGAGAGAGAAGGGAAAGAGGGAGAGGAAAGAAGCAGGTGGTCACTTCTCACGTGTACCCTGACTGGGAATCGAACCTGAGACATCTGCACTCCGGGCTGATCCAACTGGCTAGGGCCCATTCACCATTTTTACGTGTACAATTTGATGAGTTTGACAAGTGTACATAGTCATGTAGCAGTAAGGTGTAGGACATTTCCATCTTGCCAAAAAGTTCCCTTGTGTCCATTTGTAGTCAATCCCTTCCCTCAGCCTCAGCACCTGGCAACCACTAGTCTGTCTTCTGACCCTGTAAGTTGCCTTTGCAAGGACGTCATACAAATGGAATTGTACAGAAGGTTAGCCATTTGTATCCGGTGTCTTTCCCCAAGCACAGTGCACCTGAGACCCATCCACGTTGCTGCATGTATCCATAGTAATTTGTTCCGTTTTATTGCTGAGTGGTATTCCATTGTATAGATATACCGTAATTTGTTTATTCATTCACCAGTTAGTGACCATCTGGGCTATTTCCAGTTTTAGCTATTATGAGTGAAGCTGCCGTCAACATTCACAGACAGGTCTTTATGTGGATGTATGTTTTCATTTCCCTTGAGTAAATGCTTAGAAACAGGATTGCTGAGTTGGGAGGTTAAAACACATTGCTTTTTAAGAGCAGGAAAACTTTTCCCAGAAGTTCCTCCGTGTCTTATTGCTTCTAATTGGATCACATATCCCTGCCTACATTTCTGGCAGAAGGAACAGAAAGAAACTAATCAAAACCCACTCTCATGGCTACAGGGAAAGGACAATCTCCCCTGATCATATAGCTTCCTATGGAAATAAAACCTAGATTCTTCCAGAAGGAAAGAAGAGAAAAATAGGTTTAGGCAGGCAACCAAAGGTGACCCACCCAGAAACGACCCTACCTCTGGACTTCTTATATTAGATATTTAATTTCTTATATTGTAAGCCACTGAAAGCAAGTGTTGTTTTTTTTGTTGTTGTTTGTTTTATTTTTACCAAAAGCATACTAAATGACCTATGTATGACCGCCTGAAGCAGTTTTAGCATGCAGAGGGGATTGTCACGACTTGCACCTCATAACCATGAGGCCCTGGTCACAGCTGATTGGACCACATGCCAGTCAGTGGCCCACAAGTGGCTCACTGAGGTGTTCCACTCTGCCTAAACCAATCACATGGTCTCTGGGAGAGGTTGAGCTCAAGATAAAGTGAAAGAGATAGTCAACAGAGGAAGCACAATAGCAGAATGGGGAGACAGACACGGAGAAGACAAGCAGAAGGAGAACAGAGAGGTACCGTGTCAGAGTGGCCCTGAACGATGGCAGAAGCAGCCGCGGAGACCAGCAGAATCGTCCGTAGGACCCAGTCACTGGACTGGGGCCATGGCCGTCACTTCCGGGAGAAGGAACGATGCCCGCTGCCACAGCTGCCGTGTAGCTGGACAGTCCTCTGTCTTTGCCAAGACTGCTGAGATGACTGTTAGTCTCCTTGGTTTCCCCAAGGGACCATACACAGGACCTGCCACCTGAGACTGCCTGAGGATGCCAGGACTAGCCCTGTCCTTTGCCCCCAGAACGAGCTCACTTTACTATCTTCTAATCACTGTGCACCTGAATGTGTCCCTGAGACTAAAATATACAATGAAAACTAGGTCACAAATACAGCAAAAGCTACACCCCTCTGAGCACTGTCAGCAACCTAAGAAGGCAGAGACCACTGCATGTGACTGTACAAAGCAGATTCCCCGAGAACTGAGCTGGCGTCACAGTAGAGCACATCACACAGGTTACCTCATTGAATCCTAAAAACACTATGATGTAGATACTATTTTTTTTCCATTTTGCAGATGAGGAAACTGAGGCCTGGTGCAAGAGTAACTTGTTCAGCTGTCACAGCCTTTTCCTGGAGGTGCTCCCACTGGCAACCTATGGTCAAGGGCCCTGATGGGGAAAGCATGGGGAAGTGGCAGGGAAGGCAGGAAGCGTCTTACTCCCTCCGGAAGCTGAGGTGGACACCTGGCTGAGGAGGAGTTCCAAAAGCAGGACCAGAAGAAGCCCAAGCAACACACATGCATGCACATCTCTAACCCTCCAGCCCAAGAAAAATGTCTCCCACTTGAGTTCTTGCCCAAGTATTGAATTGAACCTCAGGCCAAGAGGAAGCAAGCCACTTAGACGCAAGAACTTGTTCTCTATGGCCTTGCGACTCAGAGTCCGGACTGTGCACCAGCAGCACGGAGCACAGTCCAGACTCAGCTGGGCGCTTTCCGGATGTGCAGGTCTCCACCCTGCCCGGGGCAGACGACATCTGCTTGTATGTCTTACAAGAACCCCAAATATACTTAAAACACAGGGGATACACATGGACTTAAAATTCGGAGATGCTTTGCTCGAAGGAGACCTAGGGTCTTTGGAACAAAGAAGGGAGCATGAAGAAGAGGGGTCAGACCCTCTAGTATTTTACCCTCGTGTACATGTGACTGGCCAGTATATTTTTCAGACCTTGTGTTTAATGATGTCAGGATGTAGCCACTTCTGCCCTGTGGGGTTGGTATTTTGAATGCCCATTTAACAACAAAAAAAAATAAATGAATGATTTTTTTTTTCCTTGTGAATTGCTTTCCTGAATCTCCTATACGCGTCTCCTCTATTCTCCTCGGCTGTGTGTGTTTTCGCGTGTGGAAAAAGCAAGGCTTAAATGTCAGAAGGAAGGGATCAGATTCCCTATCCTCTTGCCAACCAAGAGCACATTTACTAGTCTCTTCCCTCCATTAAATGTTAAATGATGTTTATGAAGCACCCACATGGGCCTGGAGCTTTTCTCAGTGCTTGGGGTTGCCAGGTGGCCAACATAATGGCATTAGCCTTTATTTGAACTTTCTACTCTGGTGTTCTTGGAGGCTCTTCAGGAACACTGTGGACGGGCTCATATTTAAAGTGAGAACAAGGAAGGGGACACATGAGAAGTAGCCCCTGATTCTTAATCGGGTAAATCCATGAGCTGTGACTGGTCAGTTTCATCCTATCTCAGTTCCCCCATCAGCCCTGTCCAACAGCTGTCCTCAACTTCCCTGGCCAGCCCCCACCCTGGCTGAACTCTGCCTGCTCCTCGCTGTCCAAAGGAAAATTTGACAATCCATCAAGTGCTGGAAAAGGTGTCAAAAAAAAGACCAGCTTTTCCTATTAAACTCTCACAAATGGAGCCACCAGACTCACCAACTCGGTCCTGGGGTTCATGTTTTTAAAAATGGGGAAGTATACTTTAAACCGGAGCTGCCCTGGAAAATCCCCGTCCTGCAGCCACGACCACTGCAAACTAGAGAGGTATAGAAATGGGCATTTTATCCTGACAGATGAGGAAGGGAGACAGGCTCCTTTCAAGATGTATCCTTTCTTTTGTCTCCAAACTTTGAGATCTTTCAACATCTTGTTCAGTGTAACAGTTGCTCTGTAAACACAGGGTGGGTAATTGTCTTCCTATCATCACCAGGAACTGAGGCCTGTAATATATAAAAGTAGACTGTTACGTCCTCCTCCTCGAACAGTACCCCACCGTTAGTAAACGAAGCATCCACTCCAGGGAAAGCACACAGGGACCCCTTCACAGAAACTCTTCTGCAGAGAAGGCAGGAAGGAGGAGGAGGGAGGGGAAGCTTGTGCGCCACCAGGCTCTTGCCCTGCACTCTCTTGGACTCTGCTGCTCGAGTTCAGGAGGATGGTTTCAGTCCAGTAATGATGAATCTGACGCCATGTGAACGAGATTTGCAGGTGTGAGTGGGAGGCGGCCGGGGCAAGCCTGGATGAATGGGAATGTGGGGAGAGGAGGATTTCTGGGACACAAGCAGAAGCAAAGGTTGTGCTTGATTGAACAATAATAGGACAGATGCCTCTTCCGGAGGGAGGGTTGATGGGTCATCCAGGAGGCAATTTAGAGCTCTGAGCTGCACAACCCTCATGCTGCTGTCAAGGAAGAATACAACAAGGACAGAAGGCAGCCTCGTGGACCAAGAGAGTCAGAATTGTCTGAAGACTTGAAAAATCTGCCCAGACCATTGAAGCTAACTCCACAAGCAGGTCAACTGCCATGAAAGCATGGGTGGATAAGCCTAAGGGACAAATGCCTGACATATAACAGGTACTCAGTAAATAGTTACTGGATGAATGAATGAGTAGGTGAGCCAATTTAAGCTTCAGAGGCAATCATTTGATCCAGAAACTGTATCCATTCATTCATTAGTTCATTCAGCACTTGTGTTTTGAGTGTCACTTAATGTCTTCAACTACGTACCAGTGAACAAGGTAGAAGAGTCTGCCCTCCAGAGCTCCTAGTGGTGAGACACAGACAAATAACTATGCAAGCAAATAGGTAAGATAATTTATAACCAATGGCAAGTGCTATAGAAATACTGAAGTAGAGTATTAGAACAGACTAGAGCAGAGGTCAGCAAACTTTTTCTGTAAAGGGCCAGAGAGAAAATATTTTAGGTTTCATGAACCAAACACTCTCTAGTGCCACCGCTCAACGCTGCCCTTGTAGCCTGGAGGCAGCCATCGACAACAGGTGAATAAATGAGCACAGCTGTGTTCAAATACAACTTAGTGCATAGACACTGAAATTAAAATTTCCTAAAATTTTATGTGTCACAAAACACTATTCTTCTCTGGCTTTTTTTCAATCATTAAAAAAAATGTAAAAACCATTCTTTGCTCTCAGGCCATACAAAAGCAGGTTGATAACAGATCAGCCCCCCCTCCCCCGCCCCCGTGCGTGGTCTGTGGGCACCTGGCATAGAGTGACAGGGTGAGGACGGAGGCTCAGCCAGGAAGGCGACATTTGCGCTGAGACTAGAAAGAGGGTAAAGAACCAGCCCTGCAAAGAGAGGAGGAAAGAACATTCCAGGCACGAGGAGGAGTGGCACAAAGTCCTTGGCGAAGGAAGGAACTTGGTGTGCTCAGCGAACATGAGGATGATCAAACAGGCTAATATACAGGGAGCAAGTTGCATGAGATGAGCTCCTCCATATAGGTGGCCCACAGTGCTATCGACTGGAGACAGTTGTTGAATAGTCATGAGGGAAAACAGATCTAGAAAATTCTTTGTCCTCACTCTTCTTGGTCATGGTTTGAAGATGTAAGGATGAAGACAGTCCTGGTCTCTGTGCTCATCAGCCAAATCTGAAACCTCTTGTTGGAGAGGCGTGTGTTGTGCACTTTGACGGACGGGCAGCATGCCTTTGGACAAAATGGATTCTGATATTACTGCCCCTGGGTTTTTTTCTGTAGATCCCTTCATTGTTCAAGATTTGTCGTTCTTGGATTTTAAACAAAAGCATCTCTCTGGAACAATTACAAGAGAAGCAGCTCACAAAATGAGGTTTTGCTTGGTTTGTTTTGTTTTCATGCACAATGGCCACGTTGGGGTTTACAACTTTTTGAGTGTTACGCGTTATTTGACTCCTGGATTCTAACCAACATCGATCAGCCTAGTTTCACGTAAGTGTTTTGACATAATCTCATTAAATCCAAATTATCAGAAGTCTTCTGGAATTCTGTATTCAAAGGGAAAATAGACAACTCCATCCATCAAGCACACACCATGACAGCTATGGCTACCATAAAAAACTAGGTGAAAGCAGGTTTTTGGAAACCCCTTACTGCACCTTGTCCATCCCCTACTACTGAGGGTAGAAGCCAGGGGAGGTGATGGAAGGAAACAGCCGGGCCCAGGTGAGAGGAACTTGTCTTTGCAGCCTTATTGCCCTGATTCTGTGGCTTCTAGCCTCTGCAACCTTTGGACTTGAGTCAATTCTTATTCCTGTGGAAGCTACCTAAGCCCATATTTTACCCTTTACGTGTGGATTTCTACTTTGTCAGTTAACATTTCTTGTACAGAATTAAGGCACAGATAGCATCTCAACTCTTCACATCCCCATCAGAGGGGGGAAGGGCAAAGCAACTCAGCAGTTTTCAAGTCCTGGCAGCATCAAAAGAGCATCTGCAATCAATTACCACCTTTTTTCCCCGTTTCTCAGCATCCTTTGCTTAAAAATGGCTAACTTCTTTTTTCCCTTCATATCCTTATAAAAACATATGCACACACCAACACACACATGTGCTCCCGGGCTGAAATCACAAGTGCCAAAGCTCAGCCCGGAGAGAGCATTAATGACTGGGTTATACATCCCTGAAAACGGGGGTTTATCATGGAAACACTGACAGATCATTAACTACAACAGCATAAACTGAGGCACAGAATTTTCACGTTGTCTCCACTTTGTTTGTGTCAGCAGGATCTCCAGGCTCCGCATCTGGCCGTAGCTCATGAGCTGTGCCCCAGCATGCGAGGCGGAGGCAAGTCTGAAGGCTAGAGGACAGCCCAGAGAGAAGGACTCGGGACGGGTCGAGTTTCTAGGTGCAGGATAATCTGTAATATTTGGATTCAGTAATGAGCACAGGAATCTCAGCATAGAGAAGACACCATCTGGGCCAGAAGCCCAGGTTGCCATTAGCCACTCATCTCAAGTGACCGATTTCTCCTTGGCCCCGGGGTATATGACTTTTCCTGATACAAAGAAGCATCTTAGAGCTAATCAATCAGAACTATTCCCTGCCAGCTATCAGCTCTGGTTCTTGCGCTCTCTTATAAGATCAGTCTACACCCAGTGCTTATAGCATCGCCTGACACATAGTAAACACCCAATATATAGTTGGTGTTGCACACACAGCTGGATCAGCAGGCTAATGAAGGAATTAACAAACAGGTTTCTATCAGCCTGAAGTTCTCATCTGTGACATGTAGTGGGTCAACAACATCAGTGGTTCTCAACTCCGGTTGTACGTTGGAATTGGCATAAACTTGACCCACTTTACAAAAACATCCAGATCCTACCAAAGACCGCATAAATCAGAATCTCTAGACATAGGACTTGGGCATCAGTAGTTCTAATGCCACCAACTGTATAGATTGTTCTAATATAGACTAGATAATTCTAAAATTCTTTTCTATATTTAAAACTTTATGGACTTTAAGTAATTTGGGTCATAATATTTAAGGCCAAGAACTTATCACTACCCAGCTCAGAGAGATAAAAGCGAGGGGAGAAAAATGACATCAAGAAATTATATTTAGGCCCTAGGCAGGTGGCTCAGTGGATGAAATGGCATTCCTGGCCCACTGAGGTACTGGGTTCGATCTCTGGTCAGGGCACATAGGAGAAGCAATCCATAAGTACACAATTAAATGGAACACGTTGATGCTTCTCTCTCTCTCTCTCTCTCTCTCTCTCTCTCTTTCTATCTCTTCCCTTTCTCTCAGTCAATAGAAAAATTAAGAAAAAAAAAGAAATTATATTTAGGAAATAATGGCCATTTATTGTACACTTTGGTGTCAAGCACTGTACAATACATATATTATCATCTCCAGTCCCTCTGACAGGTGGCATTATTCCATTACCCCTGTTTTTCAGATGAGGAACCTGGGGCTCAGAGAAGTTAAGTGAGTTATCTGAGGGATAAGGAGTTATCCAGGGAAAGGCAGGCCTCCTGAGCTGCTACAAGGTGCAGCCACTCAACCCCTTTTCCGAATTAAATGACACCCAGCATCAGGCAAAGATTTAATGTTCAGGCAGAGTGTAGGGAGAGAGAAATAAGAACTTCAAGACACACCACACAAAACTGTGAGGTTTGGGGAGGAGGCATTCCCTCCCCCTGCTCCTCTCCAGCTTGAAAAAGGACAATCCTGCCTCTCCCCCAGGCCTGGGCCAGCTGTCAGAGATGAGCCCTGATAAAGACCCTGGCCCTCCTCCTTGAATTCCTTTGTTGCAGAACCCATCCCATTAGAAAAAGGTCACACATCTTTGGCCCCTTTTAATTTCAGGGGTGGAGAGGTAAAAGCCCAGTCAGGGAAACATGTGCAATTATGAGCAATTACTTAAACGGCTTTCAGACAAGCCTTGGCCCTCCACCAGCAGGCAGAGGGGCCAGCGTCTGGGTTTTGTAGGCGAGAAGGAGCGAGGGTGGGAAGGTGGGGACTGGGGGAGGGGAGACAGCATAGCCTTTTGTCACTACAAAAAAAAAAAAAAAATCATCGGTATTTCCTGCCACTGGACTAGCTGACACTAACCAGCCCCGCGCAGGGGAACTATTCACTTAAAAGTCATCGTTTCCTTTACTTATCTGCCTCTAAAGAAACAAATCTATTAGCAGCAAGAAATCACTCCAGCGGCTTTAACTAAGTGCTCCTCCTGCTGACAATGCCGAAGCCGGCCTTCAGCTCCCGCCCACCGTCCCCTGGCCTCGCTCCTCCGCTCCTCCGGGCAGCAGCTTCGAGCTGGCCGGTGTCAGGGTGTCTCTGGCCACTACAGATAACAAGGGCCATTACATTCCAAATCCTTCCCCAACCTCCTCCCCTCCCTTCCGCCAAAATCCCAAACCCAATTTCTCCCTGGCAGATCAAAGGCTGCCCAAACTACAGGACAGCGCACTCGATCAATAAACTCCTGACGCGGGAAGAAACAGAACAATCCAATATTTTCCTTCAGGATTTATTTGGCCCGTGGAATAGCAGTGGATGGCTATATGTCTTTCCTTTTGAGAACCATGGAAATTTGATGTGGGGTTCAAAATAGTTCGCTCTCTGAATTAAAAACAAAAATGCCCAAATAACCCCAAGAACACTTTTCTAGTCTTTGTTGGTCTTAAACACACAAACCATGTTGTGGAACAGTTGGACTTTTTGGGTTTTCCAAAAGCAACTTTCATTCCACTCCAATTAAGTTTGCAAGAGTTACTGAAGAGCTCCCTAAGCAAGTAGATTTAATTTTAACAATTAACTTTGTAATTTAGAAAATATAATAAAAATGAATATACTGCTCTTACTTTTCATCCTAAAGAATCCCAAAGGGCTTCACAGACAACCATCTGAAACTATGGATCAAAAAGCACAACAAAAACGTATTAAACCTAAGCTGCTGTGCGTTTGGAACATACCCATTATTTTCAAACCCGTGAAAATATTCATCTTAAAGAATCAATTCCTCTGATTCCTATATCACTTCCTTATGACTCTTTCTTTGATTCCTAAATTCTTAATCCATGAAATTGGAGAGTACGGAGAACTGAATTGTTAAAATAATCCGTGGGACGCATTTGTTTTGTAACCATATAGATTGCCACATTAACTACATACGATGTTATATTTACTCACACATGCCTTCATGTTTATTACATATATATTAGTTTTCCTCCCTTATAAGATAGATATGTAAACATATGCTTACATCTATATGAGCTCTTCATTAGTAAGTATAAGAAATGCTTAACAAAGATCACAGAAGCATATTAAAACCACTCTTATTTAGGATCCAGATAAAAGAAAGCAAAGTAGATCAGCGACATAGGCCAGAAGATGAGGGATGAGTATGGGGAATGATGTCTCGTGACACCATGACAGTGACAGCTCAAGCCGGGAAATAGACAAGAGGATGCCTCGGGTTTACTTTCACAGCCTACGGGAGGAACACAAATTCCTCCTAAAGCATGACTTAACATTGACAGCTACCATTTATTGAGAGCTCACATTTACAAGGCACAGAGCAAAGCACTTGACAAGCGTTACATTATTTCTTTTCGTTCTCACAAGAGTCCTATGAAATAGGTGCCATTTAACAGATGAGGTAAGTGGTCCTAAAAAGGTGAATTGTCTCCCCCAAGGTCACATATGAGTAACTGGAAATGCTAGAACTGGAAGGGAGGTATCTGGCTTCAGAGGCAGCACACTGATGGCCAGCCTGAGACCCCAATGTCTACAGCTTCCTCGCTAGCCCACCGCGTTTCATTTCAACCGAGAGGCAACAACCTCTCTCTCCTGTAATACCTTTTCCCAGTCTTCTCCTTCCAAATTGGCACATGGCTCTTGCAGAGCGTTTATTTTACTCATGAGTATGTTTATGTTGCCTATCTCCAATTATACTATTTTTTAAATTAATTTTAATGGGGTGAAATTGATTAATCAGGGCACATATGTTCAGAGAAAACATCTCTAGGTTATGTTGACATTTGATTATGCTGCATTCCCATCACCCAAAGTCCAATTGTCTTCCGTCACCTTCTAACTGGTTTTCTTTGTGCCCCTCCCCGCCCCCAACCCCCTCCATCTCCTCCCCCCCTCACCCCGTACCCCCCACACTGTTGTCCATGTCTCTGAATCTCATTTTTATGTCCCACCTATGTATGGAATCATATAGTTTATGGCAGCATTGTTCACAATTATACTATTTTTCAAATACTTTCCCTTCATTCTTGCATTTCTGTTAAGTCAGGAGAAAACAAGTATTTCATAAAGGAAAGCACAGACCACAGAGTGCCTTGGTGGGGACCTAGAAACAGGTCCAACAATTCATGTGCCTTCCCCCTGAGTCTTATGACCTACAAGAAACACATCTTTTACATTAATTTCCTTAGTTTTCAAGTACAACAGTTTAAAGAAGACTGGCATGATTTATTGACATCTGTACCCCAGCAGGAATATATTCATTTTACTCATTTAACTCTTACGCCTCTTAACACAATGATTTGTACTAATCCTTTAGAGAGGGGGTAGGGAAACCTTTTGTTCCACTAAGGTAACGGGCAACTCTCTTCAGACCCTGTGTTTAATGACTACGTTGCCAGCCCTCTTAAGTACTTCACCATGAAAGTCTGGGCTCAAACAGCCTTGGAGGTGTGTATGTCACACTCTCAGCAAACTCACCTGGAATGACCTGCCTGCTTGAAGACAGAATTTGGCATCCTCAGCCTAAGATTGATTGGTATCCCTGGTCCACCTTGTGGGAAAAATCTGTGAGCCAAACCACACAATGCCCAAGAGACAGTGGTGGGGAGAGAGGAGGCCGAGCCAGCCAAAAGGCAATCTTTTTCTGTCTGTCAAGAAAATCAAGCTCACGGGACTGAAATGAGGTGGCAGGGCAGGGGCTGGCAGCTCCGGCGGCAGCCATGGCAAATAATGACCTCGAGTTGCCCCCCCATTGTGGTCAGGAGGAGAATTTCCCTAGATGCAAAATCCCTGGAAGCCCAACACACTGTCCCTGACTCACCTGTTTTGGCCAGCAGCTGCCTCCAACATTCTTACCACATTTGAATGTCTTATTCTACAGTGCAGTAGTTTTTCCTATTACCTTTTTTACACCTTGATAAATTACGCTCTTACTTCCTCTAAACTGTGCCATCTCCCTGAAATGTGTACACACTCTCTGAGTTCGGAGATGCATGTCCTCTGAGACACGCACACTCTCTTGGACTCTATGGGTTCAGATGGCTCCTGCCTGCTCACAACCTGGGAATCAGCAAAATGGTTAAAAACTGTGACAAGACAGATGAAGACTCCAGAGGGCAGTTAAGAGGAAAGCATGTTCAGAGGGAAGCTCTGTCCTAACCAAATTACACTAAAGTATATTTTCAGGATGAATTTCTTATTTCTGCCATCTTTAGAATAAATTATTTTTCTGCTTTCTATGAAAAAAAAAAAGAGAAAATCAAATTAGTTCCCTTCCCTCAATAGTGCATAACTTGAGGAAGGGCCTACAATATGCCCAGTTTTATGTTAAAACAATCAAACTAAGTTGTTGAATAGTCGAGGAAACAGTGGACGGGAAAGAGTGTCTTAGCAAGTGGACGGGTGAGAGTGAGTGAGCCTCTGTGAAGCGTCCCATTCTCTAGAACACGCCTTTTCGTGGGACTTCTCCCATACCAGAAGATTTACTGACAAAGGAGGAGCCCCGGCTCATAATGTCTGTGTACGGGCCACCTGCTCTCCCACCTTCCTGTGGCCACAATAGAACTGCCCTGTCCACGGACACGCTGTCACCTGGGCTCCTCATGGCCAAAGGTACGTGTGCCCAAACTGGCTAATGAACTCTTGGCCTTGTAACAAAACAAGGATAACCAACCACTGACATTTGACGCCATGACCTTGACCTCATTAGCACCATGCCTTCCCCAACAGTGTTAAGGAGCTCTGGTCCATGTGATCATGTCACCCACCATGAAACCAGCAAGCATGTGAGCCTTGGATGGGTGACAAATGTCTGAGGAAATGAAGGCTGAAATACTATCTACAATCACTTCTATCTCTAGGAGGTAGTGTTACTTCATATAATGTTCCTATTTTCAAATGTATCAGAACTGCTACAGAATAAAAATGGTTGATTTTGAGTCTTTCATAAAAATCTAAGACTATATAAAACAGGCAGATAGATATTTTACTTATAAATATAGCATCTATTTATTATACCATACTATATATAATATATACACATTATATGTTAGTAATACATATTATATGTTTTATTAATATATATTAATATATTTACATATTGAATTTTATATATATATATATGACTTGAGCACCTTCTTGAGGAGAAACTGAAATAGGTGACACGGAAGCTTTCCAGTGGCCCCGTGTCACCACATTTCCCAGGAAGACTGGTGAAATGAGGATTTGTTTGTTTGTTTTCCAAAGTAAAATGCTAAATTTCTTCTGTTTCTTTTTCCAGCAAGTCCTCTTTTTACTTAATCTCCTGGTCTTTTTCTTTGTTGGGTCCTGAAGAGACAGAATCAGCTAGAGTGGAAGCCGCTGCTTTGGGCACTTAGCGGAGTCTGGTTGTTGAGCATTGACTTCCTGCAGTGACCCCCTTCCCTTTCTAACCCTTTGCTCCTTGTCCCTGTCTTCTCCCAGACCTCAGCCTGCACCACCCTCCTTTACCCTCCCCACATGCCTAACTTGCTGGCCGCTCTCCACACACCAAGCCTCTTCCTGCTCACAGGGGCTGGTGTTTGCTGTTCACTGCTACCTGGAAGACCCTTCCCTGAATCCTTCTCACCTTTCATTTTCTACCTCAGTAATCACCTGCTCGGAGACACATCCCTGACCTGCCACATGAATCAGCCCTCCGCCTCTACCCAGTTACTCTCCCTTATATCTCCCCGTGACTTTTTGTTACAGTAATATAATGTTGTAGTAATTAAATATATAGAATATAGAAAAAATATAAAAAATATATAGAAATAAGTTAGGCTATAATATTAAAAGCCATTAAGGCAAGTGAATAAGGCTACGCCCTCTGGGTGGGAGCTAATCTAGTTTGTAAAGATGTGATAGGCAAGATCATGCCCTCTGTGCAGGGCCCAGTCAGTGTGTGTGTGAAATGTTATGTAGACAGAAAGGGCTCCCTGCAAGAAACTCCCTAAAAGTGTCTCGATGTGATAGTTCCATAGATTAACCCCTGTTAGAAGGCATATGCCAGCCAGGGTTCTTAAGCCAAGGGGACCCCAGCTGCAGTCAGTTGTCCAGACTCCCAACGCTGAACGTGGATCGCCTCCACAGCACTTTGATCAAGGACAGCCGAGAAGAGCACGCTGATGAGGCCCCGTTAAGCTGTACCCAGGCACACCACAGGATCTGTGAGTAATAAACTGCCTGTGTGATTCTTGCAGCTATCTTGTATGTCGATCGTGTCTTTCCTCAGGTGGCAGTTGCTCTCGGTACCAATAAGTAGAACCCTCAGAGCCACCTCTAGAGTAGTCTCAAAGAGGCTGCCAGCCCTGCCATTAAGCAGGAGTGTCCCACTGCATGGGGAAGTCGAATCGAGGACACATGATCAACGTAGAGCTAGGGCTCTACTGGGACACTTTTCTTTAGAGTACTTATGTTTATCATTTATTCATGATTCACATGCTCCTCCCTCTAGAATATCCAGGAAGTAGAAATTCACTTATTTTTGTTTTTGATTTTGCACTCTTAAACACCTAGAACCTATGCAATGCCTGGCACATAGTAGTAGCTAAATAAACAATCATTTAATTAATGAGTTAATTGTCTAATGTTCCTCAGAGGAAAGGCACAGCTTCTCCAGATAGATGATCAAATATTGGCTATCTTGCTATTTAGGAAGTTTGATGAGAATTAACCACTTCAGACACCCTGGCACTGTGCCTTGTGTCCAGTGTGTGAGAACCTGCCTGATTTTGAGGGAACGGGATCCTCCAGTTTCCAAACACAATTGTCTACATACTAAAATGCTTAGATATGGTTAACATCTAGATAATGATAATAGTTACCATGTAGTGAGTGCCTTCCCTGCCAGGAAAGTGCATAACACATTCTTTCGTTAGTCTGCACAGCAACCCTATGAGGTAGAGGTATTATCTCTACTTTACAGATGCGGAGATTGAGTCTCAAGTGATTTGCAAAAACACATGGAACAAATAAGTGTTAGAGCTGGTATTTGAACCTTGTCTGTCTCATCCATCTTGAAGGCTTGTGCTTGTAACCACTTCTTTGTTTTGAGACGCCAAAACAGCAATACAGTAAAGATAATCAGCTCATGGTAGACAAACATGATATCTTTGCAAGGTTTGAAAGCATTTGTATTTGTATAAGATTGTTTGTAGTAATAGTTTCCCAATCCCTTCATACCCATTCTAAACACCTGCTTACTTGCAAGAGTACAACTACTTCAAGCATTTCGTAAGTGTTTCTGGGTTTTCAAATAGTGTTCCCATCAAATCCAAGGAAAGAAAGCAAGAATTATTTGAGGTTTAGCATCTGTAGAAACTGCTACTCTCTTTCCAAGTGACCATAGATTCTCTGTAATAGTTCCATAGATTAACACCTGTTAAAAGGCATATGCCAGAAAGGGTTCTTAAGCCAAGGGGGCCCCTTCTTTGATAGTAAATGTTCCTCTTTCTTTGATAGTAAACGTCTACTGAAACAACTAATATTCCTAAGAGTAAAATTTATATAGACATTTACCATTCCTAATTTTTCTATAATAATAACTACATCATCATCAACACCACTCACTCAAAGTTATAAAAATTTTAGGATACTATTTCAGAATAAAATAAATGACTCTCTTCCAACCCTCAGTTATCTTTCTTTAATACTAGTACCTGACTTTGCTTTCTTAATCTGTCCATCATGTTGATCATTGTCACTGCATCTTTTTCCCTTTCTTCTTTCCTAAAACTCAGCACTAGAGTTCTACCTATCATGCTCTTGTCCCTTCCACCAGCCTTTTAACCCCCCATTTCTGCATGAAGTTTATCAGCTCCCCCCTTAATTTTTTCTTCTGTGAAATCAACTACCAAGCTCTTCCTCCTTTCTACTTGACTTCGTATGAAAATACAAGTGTGTAAGATTTACAACTCTGCTTAACAGGCTCTCTTTCCATCTCTTCTGAGGTTTGACTACTGAGCTAAAAATCCCCCAGCTGAAATAGCAACAGATGGAAGGTTTTGTAGATATATCCAATCTCCCCTTCAACCAAAAAAGCAACAGCTTTCAAACTTGCTACATTATGGCAGAGAAGGAATTTCCACAGCTTGACCCACCTTTCTAAAAGGGCACGTTCAGCTGCCTCCATGATGCATTAGCCAAATGACTGGATTTAATAAGAGCATTTTCACAATGGGGAGGGCCGGTGTGTACATGAACCTTCTCTCTCTTGGGCCAGTTTAGAATAACAAGTGTCCACAACACAGGACATCTCTCCACTTAAGGCTTATGGGGGATAAAAGGTTTTTTTAAAAACCTAAGGGCAAGGAAGATACAATGTAGAAGAGCGGTGGGGAGAGGTATGGCTTGGTGGTTCAGAGCAAAGCCCTTGGGGTTCCAGTTTGGGCACAGACAGTTTGTGTGAACTTGGGCAAATGAATTTCTCCAAGCCTCCTCTGTAAAATGGGGCTATAATGTAAATAGTACCTAGTCTGTCATTTTCTTGTGGCAAAGATAGTCATAATTGGACAAAGTGCTACAAGAAACACAACACTCCTGTGGTACCAATGCTCAGTAAGTGGTTCCTATCATTATTATTGTCTACATTTGCTGTAACATCATCGGACCAGGCAGCTTCTCATAATCCTGTTGGCAAAGGAAGTTCAGCCAACAGGTACATTGTCAGGTTTCCCTCCTAGATAACCCAAATTTACACCAGAGGAATTAAGTGGGGGGAAAAAAAGAAAAGAAAAAATAAACAAAGGACCTTTTAAATGTGTTTCCAACATAAACGGTTTAGAAACAGAAAAAAATAAAATAAAAGCAGGAGGACAGACACAACAGATAAAGTTCGCATCTCTCCCCAATTTCAACATGAACTATCAAGGATTTGGAAAAGACCCAGCCATCAGCTCTTACCAAAATTCTTTCTCCCCCAGGTCATCACAGGCCTCAAAATACCAAGACAAAGTTAAAAACTCTGGCCTATGCACCGAGGTGGCCGTCTCTGGATTTGGAGCGTCGACCTGTCTGCAGCATTTCTGCAGGGGGGACTACTGAGAGAGGGACCCCACCTGTTCAGTTTTAGTCCCAAATGCTCTCACCTTGCAGGGAGCGACTGGAGAGGGGCGCAAATGATACCAACCCCACCAAACCAGTACTTCTGACAGCTGCTACTCTGCCCCTCTGGTCACCAGCTGTCCTAAGAGGGACAGAATAACCTTTCTGAGACTCAGAGTAACCTCACCAAAAGGGTGTTCAAAAAGCATGTCGTTGAGAACCTACAAAACAAGCTCAGATGTGCAGTAGAACGGGGCCAGTGCTGATGGCAAGACCAAAGTGAAACTGCAGGCCACTCGCTTATTTCAAACCGCGTTTTTTGGGGGGCCAGAAAACTCAGCAGCTTCAGACACCAGCCCAGCAGCGTCGCAAGTTCCTTAGCATAAGCTTTCCTGGTGATTATTTTTCAATGGGGCTGAAAGGCGACAGACAGTTGGGCCCACCTATGGCTTAGTAGTAGAGAAATATTTCCTTAGTGTGTGCTTTATAATTTCGTCAGTATGGAAGAGGACCCAGCCCTATGCCTCAGTTACCTAAAAACCTAGCATTCTCCTTCCCATAGAAGTTAAATTTGTTCTGTAAAATGTTGACCGTTTTATTAATGTGGAGTATCTTTTTCACCAACAATGATTTTTGAAGGCTTCAGAGATTTGAAATCATTGTCAGAGGTAAAAACTCCAATTTAACTGCTTTCCCACCTTCATGAAATAGTTCCTTAGAAACACTCACAGCGCCAGAGCTCACTGACATTGCAAAGCAACGCGGTGCAAGTACCTCGCTTCTTTCTCTCCCCTCATCCAGCGACCTGGTGCCTGGCAAACGTTTCTCCTTTTCTAACTACTTGAGCGTGGCAGGCTCTTCCTATTAGCTACATTACATCATCATTATCAAAGACGAAAGGAAATTAATTTTGTTTTTCAAGGTCTTGGCAATAAGTCGGCTCTTTACTTCATCAGACATCTGCTGTTTTTCTACGTGTGTCATTGGCAAAGCTGAGTTTTCCTTATGACTTTATTCTCATAATAATTTATCACGCAACAGTGTTTACCAAGGAACGTGTGCGGACGGATTTCTCTCTGCCGGCGAAAAGTGTAACATTAACTTAAAGCCAATATCATCATCTATATTTCATTCGCAGATAGTTTTCTGGGCTTAAAAAAAAAAAGCCAACAAGACTGTCAAGAAAAAATAACCACTTACAGTCTCTGGCTGAAATGTATTGCCCGTGCAGCTCCACTTTGTTTTAACAGATGGGCCTTTATCAGCAAATTATGTGGGCAGTTCACCAACTTCCCTTAGGAACGGAGGAGTGCTTCCATTTACTTGGGCTCTTATCTGCTCGCTTAAAGCCACATTTGACCACAAAATTCGGGCCATTTTTTTTTCTTCGTATATTGATACAAAGGATAAACGACAGAGAATCTTCTGTTCTCCAATATCGAGGCATTCCTGGATTAATTGATAGGTCCTCAACCTTGTTTCACATCAGTGGCGGGGGCGAGGGAGGGAGGGTGTCACATAGTCACTTTGGCTTCTCTAAAGTGCTCTGCAGTTCTTCCTTTGCCTAATGTAATAAGGACCTCTGGAAAAAAAAGTGCTTCGTGATATTTATTTTGATGAATAATCCGCTGGGGTTTCACTCATTTTTCTTTTTCTTCTCCAATCTCTCACTTTTCTCACTTTCTCCAGCTGCCGACTAACTCCCAGTAGCCTCCATTCTGCTGGTCAGCACAGGAGCAGAATTCACGTGAGGCGGTTGTTTCAGACAAGAGTCGACAGCTCTAGAGTGGGCTGTGCAGAGAATCTGAGAACCGACTTCCAGGAATGTTAGCAAAAACCTCAGTTCGCCACATGCTTCCTATATAGACCTGTGTTTTTCTGTTTGTATTTTTTTTATTATTAAGGAAATCCGTGCCAAAAAAAGAGATGAATGATGACTGTTAAAATTTTATTTTACCATGAAAATTACTTTCACCCCTCCTTGTTGCAATTTGCCATAATCATTTCCACAAGAATCAAATCCCTAGGCCTCAGTTTCTCTAAACCTATAAAATGAGAAGGTTGAACTAGACCCAAAGCCGAGTGTTCATGAGAAACACCTGGGGAGCTCGCTCACCACGCAGATTCCCGAGCCCCCTCCCAGCCCTTCTGATTGAGCTGTGTTGAAGTGGGACCCAGGAACATTCTATCTTCGACTCACCCTTGGCGAGCCTAACGCAGACAGTCCATGGACCATGCTCTGAGAACGCTGCGGTGATGAACTCCAAGGGGCTTCCCCTTCCAAACAGTCTGTGACTCTATAAAAATCTTAATGGGATATTAGCTGATTATCTGGGAAAATCTTACTTTTAATGACAAAACCATCTCCCATGGGGCGCTTGCTTTATTAGCATCTCCACTCTCTGTGTCTATGTTGTGAGCAGGGCAAGCCCAGCTCCAGTGGGGGTTTGAGGCCAAGCTTGGAGTGGATGGCAGACCTGCTCCCCAAGAACTGAGCGCATCAGCCTAGCCCAGCCCAGCCCAGCCAGTGGGTTCCTCCCAGCATCAAAGACAAAGGGCTCTCCAAAATGCTACATCCCTTTGGTGTTCAAAGTGAGTTTCAAGATAGCAGCTGTCAAGGTTAAGTGCAGAAACTTTTCAATTTTCAGGCAAGCAGTGACTTTGGGATCACCCATGTTTTTTTTTATTTATTATATAACAAGTTTTCTCCATTAGCACAATGAGAAAGTGTTGTCAGGATGAAGTTAGAAAACTGATTATGACCCACATGACAAATGAACCACAACTGAGTGTGGAACTTTTCAGAACCACTCATCTTAACCTCAGGCTTCATAAATGAAAACCAGAGAAAGTGCACGGCTGGTGTGACCCAGCACCCAGTGTTCGCATGTGCTGACAGAACCTAAGGCTGTTGTGTGGAGAAGAGTCCGGCTCGTGAGCATATGGAAGTCAGAGACCAAGGCTTGCTCACAACTCCCTTACTGTCACGTGTGTGATCTTGGCCAAGATACTTCACTTCTGAGTCTGTTTACTTATGTGTAAAATGGGGCTCACAGTGACAGTAGTCTCCCCCAATCCACAATTTTCTGTGGTTTCAGTTACCAGCAGTCAACTCTGGTCCAAAAATATTTAATGGAAAATTCCAGAAATAAAATATTAAAAAGTTTTAAATTGTGTGGCCTTTTGAGGAGCATGATGGAATCTCACACTGTCCAGCTCCATCCCACTCGGGACATGAGTCACCCCTTTGTCCAGTGTATCCATGCCTCATATGCTACCCACCCATTAGTCTCTTAGTAGCTATCTTGCTTATCAGATTGACTGTCATGATATCACAGTGCTTGTGTCCAAGTAACCCTTATTTTACTTAGTAATGGCCCCCAAAGCACAAGAGTAGTGATGCTGGCCATTCAGATATGCCAAGGAGAAGTTTTAGACTTCTTCCTTTAAGTGAAAACATAAGCACAGTACAGTAAGATATTTTGAGAAAGAGAGATCACATTTACACAGCTCTTATTACAGTACATTGTTCTTTTTTTTTTTTTTTTTTTTTTTTTGGTATTTTTCTGAAGCTGGAAACGGGGAGGCAGTCAGACAGACTCCCGCATGCGCCCGACCTGGATCCACCCGGCACGCCCACCAGGGGCGATGCTCTGCCCCTCCAGGGTGTCGCTCTGTCGCGACCAGAGCCACTCTAGCACCTGGGGCAAAGGCCAAGGAACCATCCCCAGCGCCCGGGCCATCTTTTGCTCCAATGGAGCCTCGGCTGCGGGAGGGGAAGAGAGAGACAAAGAGGAAGGAGAGGGGGAGGGGTGGAGAAGCAGATGGGTGCTTCTCCTGTGTACCCTGGCCGGGAATCGAACCCGGGACTTCTGCACGCCAGGCCGACGCTCTACCGCTGAGCCAACCGGCCAGGGCCAGTACATTGTTCTAATTGTTCTATTTTATTACTGTTGTTCATTTCTTACTGTATCTAATTTATAAATTAAGCTCTATCATAGGTAGGCATGCGTACAAAAACATATTATATATAGGGTTCAGTACTACCCATGGTCTCCGGCATCCACTGGAAGTCCTGGAATGTGTCCCCCACAGATAAGGGATAACTTACTGTATTCAACAAATTTTTTCTGCGTGCCTGGAGTGGCCAGTAACCATAGAGTAAGCTCAAGCAGTGAACAAAACAGGCAAAAATTCTTGCTCTCAGAAGGAACAAACACAGAGAAAGGACAAAGAAATTGAAACTGCAATGTAAGGTAGTGGTGGGTTGACAGCGCGCTATGATGAAAAAGAAAGCAGAGTTCAGAAGTTTGAGAGTAACAGGCCGCTATTTCACATAAGGTGGTCAGGAAAGGCCTCTCTAAGGAGAGGACATTTCAACAGAAGCCAGAATAAAGTGAGAAAGAAGCCTTATAATATCTGGGCAAAAGCCCTGGAGGCAGAAGCAAAGTGCAGCTGTAAAAGCCCTGAGGCAGGAGCATTTGAGGAATGGTCAGTGACAGCAAGAAGGCAAGTGTGGCTTAAGGAAAGGGAGTGAGGGGAGAGCTAGGAAATGAGGTCAAAGAGCTAAGCAGGTCACCAAGGGCCTGAGAGCGAGCACTTTGATCTCACTTTCTACGTTGATGAGGAGCCATCAGAAGTTTAGAGCAGCACAGACTGATATGTTTGAAAGGATCGTTCCAGTTGCCGTTTAAAAATGAGACTGTAGCCTGACCAGGTGGTGGCACAGTGGATAGAGTACTGACCTGGGATGCTGAGGACCCAGGTTCAAAACCCTGAGGTCGCAACCTTGAGCACAGGCTCACCAGCATGAGCGCGGGGTAACCAGCTTGAGTATGGGATCATAGACATGATGCCATGGTTGTTGGCTTGAGCCTAAAGGTCACTTAAAGCCCAAGGTTGCTGGCTTGAGCATGGGTCAGTGACTCAGCTGGTGCCCCCCGGTCAATACACATATAAGAAACAATAAACAACGAAGGTGCCGCAACTATGAGTTGATGCTTCTCATCTATCTCCCTTCCTATCTGTCTGTCCATCTCTCTCTCTGTCATAAATAAATAAATAAATAAATAAATAAATAAATAAATAAATAAATAAATAAATAATGAGACTGTAAGGGGGTAGGGTGGGGTAGCATTATGTCAATCAGAATATGCCAGGTCAGCTTTTCTTGTATTTTGACATAATCATTTCTACAAGAATCAGCTCCATAGGCCTCAGTTTCCTTAAACCTATAAAATGAGAAGATAATAAAAACCCACATAATCTTAGTAGCTTACAAAAGCAAAGGCTATGGCCCTGGCTGGTTGGCTCAGTGGTATATTGTTGGCCCCCGGCATGTGGAAGTCCTGGGTTCAATTCCTGGTCAGGGAACATAGGAGAAGTGCCCATCTGCTTCTCCACCCTTTCCCCTCTCCTTCCTCTCTATCTCTCTCTTCCCTCTGGCCGCCAAGATTCCATTGGAGCAAAGTTGGCCCCAGTGCTGAGGATGGCTCCATGGTCTTCGCCTCAGGTGCTAGAATGGCTCCATTTGCAGCAGAGCAACGACCTAGCTGGGCAGAGCATCGCCCCCTGGTGGGTATGCCAGGTGGGTCCCTGTTGGGTGCATGTGGGAGTCTGTCTGACTGCCTCCCGGCTTCTAACTTTGGAAAAATAAAAAATAAAAAAATAAATAAAAGCAAAGGCTACTTCCCACTCACACTCCATGTCCTTGGAGGTTAGCCGAGGTTCTGGTCCACCTCTCCTCACGCTAGAATAGAGGGCTGAACCAGCCTCTATCTGACTCATTGCAGATCATCACGACAGAAGGAGAGCCATGGTAACTCGTGCACAGGCCCCGAAACATCAACCTGGAAGTGACATGCATCACTTCCACATTTCATTAACCATATCATTTGATCATATCTAACTTCAAAGACAGTGAGAAAATACAATCCTATCGTGTGCCTGCAAGAGAGAATCGCAGGTAAACAACACTAACAAATACCACACAGGCCAAGGGGAAGCAGAGAGACTGATTAGGAGGCTATTACAGTAATCCCGGCAAGAGATGAGAGAGGCTCAGCCCAGGCAGCCACAGCAGAAGTGTTAGGAAACAGATGCAGGAGGTATTTTGAAGACAGAGACAACAAGATTTGCTGATGGATTGGATGTGGAATAATCAAAACTAGCACACAGTGTATTTATTTAGGTGCAGATTAAATGAGATGGTGTATATGAAGTTCTTGCACAGTGCCGACACACTGTAACCCTCAACAATGGTGGTTATTATTGCTGTAGTTCTAGATTGAAGAGGTGCTTATGATGACAGAACAGTTTAATTTTGGACCATACTATTTCCAAAGGCATATAGTTGTTTGACTCTTAAACACTATAATACACACAAAGTTTCCAAAAATAATCATAGGAGTTGTTATCAACTTGACTTTAAATGGTCTTCACATCTTAAGAAACTTTCAAATAATGAATTAATTTTCTTAGTAACTGCAGAGCAGCTTTTGTTCCTATGCACACACATTTGAGACCCAGAAAGTAGCCTGCATAAAAGTCAGGAAGCCTCCCAGTCATTCTGCTCAGATGTTGTAGATTAATAGTCATTCGATTTGGGAATGTGAAATGAACTGATAAGAGAAGCTGTACGTACCAATGACATTCAGGAATGAAAACTGACAGATCACCTGCTTTAGAAGATTTGATTCTTCAGATTTCACGAGGGGGGGGAAAAGACCTTTAGTGACATGTGCTCTCTTATGGCTTACATTAAACAATTTAATATATAACATGAGGGAGAGAACATGATATAAACAATATATCCAGGAGGAAAAATAAATGACCTCAGTCCCAAGAGGCACTGTTATGCACTGGTACTATTCATGTACATTAGAAGAAATGATGTATCAGTTTTACTTTTAATCAGTATCTAAATATATCACCGTCGGTTCCTGGAGTGCATTACACTATCTCACAATGCATGCTCACATCTTACATTAATGTGGAAAGTATCCATCTGTTATCAGGCAGAACTTAATTCTATGTTGAAAAATGAGGTGTCTGCTGGGTACACTTCTATTTTAAGGTTTAAAGTCATTGAGAAACCAAACCTGAAATAGAACTTTGGAACCAACTATGCTGTTTTTTATGGCGCGGATGTTAAGAGAGAATGGTTTGTTGGGTGTCTGACTCAGAGGCATGCCCTATGTTTTGGGTGCCTCTGGTTTCCAACCCCTGTTTCAGGGCATCTGTCTCAATGACGGTGTGAAATTCTTATATAAACATATAATACATGCGGCTGTCTCTGAGTTCATTGTCCCCATATACAAGCAAAACATCCCCGAGAATGCCGCAATGTCAGCCGGGTGATGAGTATAAGTGATGGAAACACAACCTGATGTAGCTCAACCAAAATGCAGAAAAAAGTTAATTAGTTCACCCACCTAAATCATGGGACGAGTGTGAGTCTGGCCTTAGGGACCGAGGGATGAAATGCTCAAGGTTTTGATTCTGTCCCACTCTTGTGCGTCAGCATCATTCCTTCAGTCCCCTATCATTCCCCAAAACACAACCCTAGTACCTCCAGATTCACATCTTAACCACTAGGGTGTCAGAAAGGAAAGAATCCTTCCCCTGGTGGTTCAAGGAAGTGGGGTCAATTTCTGTGCTGTAAATACTCCCACCCTGGCCAGTGTCAAGCTACCACCCTGAGGGCAGTGAGTGGACAGTAAGGGAGAGCAGTGTACAGAGGCTCTCCTGAGCGTGGCTGAGCAGGTGCAAGCCAGCTCCAGCACATTCAGCATACTACATTACACGTGCACCTGCAAAAACCTAAATTACACCTGTCCCTGCTTTCAAGAGATGTTTCAGAGGAGTGGTAACTGCTCTCATACAGGCACACACGGAGAGGGTCCAATGGTGGGAGTGTTCCCCTCTGCCAGGGTTGGAGCTGGGCCTCAAAGGAGGCTTTACGGAGAAAGATGCCTTCCCGCTTGGAAACCTGTTCACCAGACTTAGAAGTGTGATGGGGGAAGGGCATGCAGAGGAAACGCTATTCACAAAGACCCATAGGAATGCAACAGAGAGGGAGGGGGTGGTACTGAAGAAACTGTGAGGATGGCTGGAGGGAAGATCCAGGGAGATGTGAGACGCTGTGAGGCTCAGTTAAACTGGAGATGGGTCGTTGGATACCTTCTAAGGAATCTGGATTTCTATCCTATCGGTCAGGGGTTCTCAACCTGGTTTTAGTAGGGGGAACTCTTTTATTTTGAAAATATCAGATGTGATCTCAATTTATAAAACAAATAGGTCCTGGCCAGTTTGCTCAGTGGATAGAACATTGGCCTGGCATGTGGATGTCCCAGGTTTGATTACTGGTCAGAACACACAGAAGCGACCATCTGCTTCTTCACCCCTCCGCCCTCCCTTCTCTCTATTTCTCTCTTCTCCTCTCGCAGCTATGGCTCAATTGAAGCAAGTTAGCCCCAGGCACTAAGGATAGCTCCATGGCCTCGCCTCAGGTGCTAAAATAGCTTGGTTGATGAGCAACGGAGCAGTGGCCCCAGATGGGCAGAGCATTGCCCCATAGGGGGCTTGCCACATGGATCCCAGTTGGGCCGCATGTGGGAGTCTGTCTGTCTGCCTTCCCACCTCTCTCTTTTTTTTTTTTTTTTTTTTTTTTTTTTTTTCATTTTTCTGAAGCTGGAAACAGGGAGAGACAGTCAGACAGACTCCCGCATGCGCCCGACCGGGATCCACCCGGCACGCCCACCAGGGGCGACGCTCTGCCCACCAGGGGGCGATGCTCTGCCCATCCTGGGCGTCGCCATATTGCGACCAGAGCCACTCCAGCGCCTGGGGCAGAGGCCAAGGAGCCATCCCCAGCGCCCGGGCCATCTTTGCTCCAATGGAGCCTTGGCTGCGGGAGGGGAAGAAAGAGACAGAGAGGAAAGCGCGGCGGAGGGGTGGAGAAGCAAATGGGTGCTTCTCCTGTGTGCCCTGGCCGGGAATCGAACCCGGGTCCTCCGCACGCTAGGCCGACGCTCTACCGCTGAGCCAACCGGCCAGGGCACCACCTCTCTCTTAATTAAAAAAAAAAAATCCTCAAATGGAAGGAAGAAGGAGAGAACAACAAATGCAATGGCTGCATGGCGACAGGAAACAGAAAGGAGGGAGATTTCCTATAATTAGGAGTTGGCTCTATTCCAAGCTCTATCATCAACATGGTGGAGAAATAGGAATGTCGAAAGGGTAGAGGACAAGGTCCAGTTTTCAGACTGGTGTGCCTGGTGGGATAGAGGTGGAAATCTGCAGGACACAGCTCACAGGGGAAGAAACTGGTTTGGGAAGAAGACAATGGAGTCTATTTTGACGTGCACAGCATGCTGGCCCAGCTTACCTCCTGGAAAGCCAGAAGCAACGGGACTACATAGGAGGGCAAGGAGGAAGCAGCCACAGGAAGCACGGCCAATGGAAGCTGCACAGCAACCAACACTTAAAACTTGTCCTTAACACTACCTTAATACCGCCTCTCTTTATGGACTGGCCCATTACCATAGCCACAAAGCAACCATCCACCCAAAGCCTGTGTTTCTTCCCCTTCATCCACCTCTAGTAGGCCGTTTGCAGAAGCACGAGGGTAAGTGACTTTGCAATCAGATAGATATTACCTCAAATTCTAGCTGCCCCACGTCCAAGCTGGGTAACCTCATGCACATCAGCCCATCTTTCTAAGCCTCCGTTCCTCTTCTGTAGGTGGCGAGAGGGACAGAGCACCTACCTTGCACTGTCCTTGTGTAGATTATGGGATAATATAAGGCAAGTGCCCAACACGATGCCTGACTCGGAAGTGTGGACTCATGGATTCTTTTTTTTTTTTTTCCAATGTTTTATAATTCATTACTCTCTTTAATTCTAGTGGTCAATTTTCTTCGTCAAGCTCCGGCAGTCAAGATTCCGTCTCCTGTGATCCCAACAGCAGCCTCACAGCACTCCACTGCAGTGGCGCGCAACCTGGGCTGCCTGTGACAGTCACCTGGGGAGCTTCTAAAAACACCAGGACCGCTCAGAGAGTCGGACTTTATCAGTCCGAGGTGGATCTAGGCGTTGGTGTTGCTGTTTTTTTAACAAGCTCTGAGGTGATTTTAAGCAGAGTTCAGCGCCACTACTTCTTCACACACTGACTCTGAAGAAGGGCTCCTAGGTCGCCCTCCCTCTTGACCCTCCTGACAGCACTTCAGAGGGGAAATAGATTGCTTCAATTGTTCTCTTTTTATCCCAGACATTAAAAGCATATAGCAATATGTTATTCTCCAGGAACTTCTTTTCTGAGAAACATAAATACCACCTTCCCCATAGGAAGAAAGGAATGTTCCTCCGCATCCAAAGGAAACCCGCTCCCGTCTCACCCGCCCAGGCAGGCTAAAAAGCACAACACGACTGGAACTTGGTCAGCGCAGACTCAGCCCAGAGGAGAAGAGGCAATCAGGAGCATGTCTTTCCATGGGCACAGTCCAAGCGGTCCCGACCGGTGTAGGGACCAAGAGGTTGCCATTGGACAGATCCTATTTGATGGGTGCTGGTGCTCTCCCGGGAAGCACGTGAACCAAAGCAGCACTGACGCCACCCACGTCCCCCAGACCCATGTGTGCCCATACTGAAAGTCAATTCCTCAATCTAGTCAGGATCATTTTGTTTCTCATTTTGTTTTTGAGAGACAGTGAGTGAGACAGAGAGACAGGAAGGGAGAGAGAGGGTGAGAAGCATCAACTCATGTTGTTTTCACTTTAGTTGTGCATTGATTGCCTCCTGCATGTGCCTTGACCAGGGCCGAGCCAGTGTCCCATTGCTCAAGCCAGTGACTTTGGCCTTTTCATGCCAACGATCTTTGGGCTCAAGCTGGCGATCCCCCACTCAAGCCAGCGGCCCTGCACTGATGAGCCCACGTTCAGAGCCAGTGACCTCAGGGTTCTGGGTGGATACTTTATCCTCAGCACCACCACCAATCAGGTTCAAAGTCACTTTTAAAACTCTGGTCTGCAGGAGGAAAGGAAATAAGTAAATATAAGCAAAAGCAGATTACTAACAAACGGCTGAAGTGCATGAGATGGGGTAGATGACTACTTTAGGGAAAGTGGGTCTAAGTCATTGCTTATTACCAGTGTCTTCCTTCAAAACAGGAAAGAGAAACCTGTTTGAGAATAGGAAGTAACTTTATGTTCATTTGTTTTCTTTGTCTAATCTAAAATGTTTCATTTCCATTATTTACCAGTTTAGGTGTATTTTGATAAGGGAGTTTCAAGATATACCTTTCCTGGGGGCTGGAACCCCAAAATTCCATCTGGTAATAAGCTTATTGACTTAAGTCACTCAATTGCCCTCCAGGGACCCTGATGCTTGTAGATCTTCTATCTAAAATGGGCTGATGCACCTGACCAGGCGGTGGCGCAGTGGATAGAGCATCGGACTGGGATGTGGAAGGACCCAGGTTCGAGACCCCGAGGTCAGCAGCTTGAGCACGGGCTCATCTGGTTTGAGCAAAAGCTCACCAGCTTGGACCCAAGGTCGCTGGCTCGAGCAAGGGGTTACTAGGTCTGCTGAAGGCCCGCGGTCAAGGCACATATGAGAAAGCAATCAATGAACAACTAAGGTGTTGCAATGTGCAACGAAAAACTAATGATTGATGCTTCTCATCTCTCCATTTCTGTCTGTCTATCCCTGTCTATCCCTCTCTCTGACTCTGTCTCTGTAAAAATAAATAAATAAATAAACAAACAAATAAATAAATAAAATGGGCTGATGCATCTCCAATAGTGCCTAAAAAGGTATTGTAGATGCCAATGCCATCCTTGGTTTGAGCTATACATTTTTAAACATTGATGGGATCTTGAGCCTGCACAGCCCAGCCCCAGAATTTCTTGTCATCCTTTGTGTGCTTAGGTAGCCCAATCCAAATGTACCTTCACAAAAGCAGGAGCCCAATGGCCAGATGGCCAACACACATAGAGCTTTGGGACACCCACCAAGTCTGAGCCACGTCTGCTGAACCTGTGTAGCCTCCCACAGCCATGGACCCAGAGTCTTTAGAGAGCAGCAGCTCCACCACCTCATCCCCTCCCTCCACTCCTCACCTCTTTTTTCTGAACCCTGCTTAGAATGGTAGGAAACTGTAATCTTTAGCTAAAGAATATCTCTTTTACTTCCATCAAATGTCAAAAACAAACAAACAAAAAACCCAGGGCAATAGATAAAGAATGAGAGATCAAGAAATAAATAAGTGTAAAGAAAAAAACAGAAGACTAGGGGTTTACCCATCCACATGAACAAGAAATTTAAACCCTTCTGCAAACCTATCCTTAGTTACTGCTTGTCTATGATTTGCTTTAAGATACTTCAATATGTGCGAAGGAATATTGTGTGTGTGTCTGCATTTCAGCTGAAAGTCTGGGTTTGGGCTGCCCAAGCTCAAGAAAGCACTCGACTCAATGCACAGACCTGCAGTGGTCAGTGGTCAGCTGGAATTCTCTACTGGAAACCTATATGCAGCTACTACAAATGCTTTAAATCCATGTCTCAATCAAACTCAAGGCTTTCAATGTCAGAAATGAGTCACTGATGTTTTAAAAAAAAAGTAGTGGCTTGTTTAATAGGATAACAACTGTTATAAATAGGTTCTCAATTGTGAAATTAGAAGTATTTAAGCCTGACCTGTGGCGGTGCAGTGAATAAAGCATTGGCCTAGAACACTGAGGTTGCCGGTTCAAAACCCTGGGTTGGCCTGGTACATATGGAAGTTGATGGTTGGCCTAGTACATATGGAAGTTGATGCTTCCTGCTCCTACCCCCTTATTTCTCTCACTCCTCTTGAACATAAATAAATTAAATCTAAATAAAAGAAATTAGAAGTATTTAGTATAGGTGTATTGATGACAAATGTTATAGACCCTCTCACACTTGCATGAATTAGGTATGATTCCAGGTCCAGCCCACACCCATGGGGAGGAGATTACACAAGGGTATAAGTAGCAGCAGGAGGGCATCATTGGGGACCACCTCAAAGGCTGGCTGTCTTCTGCTTTCAGCTATGGATTCTGCAGTGTCAGGTTCCTGGTGCCAATTATAACAGAGAAATCCTGCCACTAGAATCTTGCCATTTGCCTCAACTAACCTTCTGTGTAAATGGTAGCAGAGTTGCCCTTTCTCCAGCGTGTGCTTCTCTTCTCCTTCAAAGTAAATGAACCAAGCCTGTGTCCCAGGTCCTCAAATGTTCAAATACATTCGGCAAATACATTTGAACTGGGGGATTCATGTTAACGAGGCTTACTACATTATCCTTCACAAGAAATACATTTGGATTTTAATGGAAGCCTCTGGTGATAGCACTTCCCTGGGAAGCTGTTTGGAAGATACTTTGGGATGCAGAACTTGCAGGCTGAACAGGACCTCAGAGACCAGAGAGTCCAATGCCCTTGCTTTACACCAGAGAAGAAAACTGAAACCTTCCCAAATTCACATAGCCAGATTTGGAAAGAATATTAATCATCAATCTTTCTCTCATTCTCGCCCTCAAGTAAATAAAAGGAAGGCTTTCTGTCACCCCAAACATGGCTTTAGGGGTGGCAGTGTTAGAAGTGGGAAGGGTGAGGTTCTTCAGTAGGAGACCCAGGGCTTACCGCTAATTACATGTTGGTTGGTTCGTCTTTCAACATCTAGGGTCTTTCAGTATCTTCTGGTGACTCCACAGCCTACAGCCACCCAACTCTTCTCTGTTCGCCTTCCTACCCTTGCATCCTCCCCCTCCCCTTGTGCTAATCACCCCAGCAACCAGCAGCACAAAAGGAAAGGCCGCCACCACACCTATCCTAACAGGGACTAGTCTCTGAGGATAACATCCAGGGCTGAGAGTGAGACCTGACCACCAAGCGCCCGAGTGTCCAGTTCTTGGGATGGACTCCACAGGACACAGTGAACTTGACAGCCCTTGGCGGCAGGCGTTACCCCTTGACTTCATCTCTGCGTAGATGTCATCATTGTTATTTGACATTTGGGCAAACAACACAAGTACTCATGTTACACAAGCTGATTAAGCAGCTTCATCATTAGAAAGAAGCAAATCTCCAAGAGACCCCAGCAGAGGGATTCAAATTCCATTAGTATGCTAGCTCACCCCCACTCCATGCAGGTGTAACGAATTTAATTGGGCTGTGCTCTGAAAATCAAGACTTCCTGGTCTGTCTAACCAGGGCCAAAAGAAGTGTCGTTGTCTTTAGAGATAAAGGAGTCACATCTATGGAAACCCAATTTCAGAAGGTACACGTTTCTTGATATAGAACTGTTTGTAGAATTTGAGTTGTGTAGTATGATGTTTTTGGAGCATTTGAAAAGGAAGCAAACTCCAAGCTTTAGGGACAGGACTGGGTCTGTGTGAGAATGCATGTTTGAACATTCACCACCTGCAATTTTCTAATGGAAAATGACTTCAATAGCCCTTTTATGTGGCTTCAACCAGCTCTCAAATACTTGACACTTTTGGCTTCCTGACCAACAGGTTTGACCAGAGACTGCCTCAGATGGAAAAAAAATCCCACCTGAGCTTGGTCAGGGGGCTCTGTGGCTGCTATCTCAGAACTGCCCCTCTTTGCAAATTTGTGTGTTCATGCCACATCACACTGCCTGGAAGAAGTCTGGCAGACCTCTGAGTCAGTTTGCATGAACCAGTTCACAGTACCTTTTAATTTCCCTTTTTTGTACCCCAACAAGATGAGGTATTTCCTTCCTTGCCACAAGCCATGCCCTTAGGTCAAAATCTCCTGCTCACGTTTGACTCATCAAAGACCAAGAAAAAATGATTGGGCAGCATTTACAGAGATGACATCAAAGATCCAGCTGAACTGGACCTAATGAAGGGCTCCAGGTGCTGTGGAAAGAGGAAGCGCTCCCTACAGGGAGGGCACCCTAAATCTGGGCTGCTCTCTCACTGCCAAAGAGGAGTGCCAAGGATTTACACAGACGGTCTAAGCTAGATGGCACACAGGAGGAGGGAGACTCCCCTCCTAAATGTCTGACTCAGTGGTTTAGATAAAGGAAATCTCTGATAAATATTTCTCTGGGGGCCTTTGTAAATTCTTTGGCACTCTTGCTCACCTGTCCCACAGAAAAGCTATGACCCATTCTTCACTTAGTCAACAAATACAAAGGTGGGCAAAAGTAGGTTTGCAGTGTGAGTACACCAAACACAAAGTTCATTCTTGTACTATTACTTACTGCATTATATTCCATATAAACAATTGTAAACCTGTGTATGTATTGAGTGACTATGTTATGCCAGATATAAGAAAATGCCACATATTACTTAGCTATTATTTTACTGATGGAAAAACTACAGTGCCAACTCCCAGTTCAAAAGCAATCTATGATGATAATAATGTAGGGTCCCCAAACTTTTTACACAGAAGGCCAGTTCACGGTCCCTCAGACCGTTGGAGGGCCGCCACATACAGTGCTCCTCTCACTGACCACCAATGAAAGAGGTGCTCCTTCCGGAAGTGCGGCGGGGGCCGGATAAATGGCCTCGGGGCCACATGCAGCCCGCGGGCTGTAGTTTGGGGATGCCTGTTTATAGATAGATAGATAGATAGATAGATAGATAGATAGATAGATAGATGATAGATAGATAGATAGATAGATAGATAGATAGATAGATAGATAGATAGATAGATAGATATAAAATTAGTGAGAGGAGGGGAGGCAGAGATAGACTCCCACAGGTGCCCCTACCAGGATCCACCCAGAAAGGCCACTAGGGGGCGATGCTCTGCCCATCTGGGGCTCTAGCTCCATTGCAACTGGTGCCATCTTTTAGCACCTGAGGTGGAGGCCCTAGAGCCACCCTCAACACCTAGGGCCAAGTCACTCTAATTGAGCCATGGCTGCAGGAGGAAAGGAGAAGAGAGAGAGAGAGAGAAGTGAAAAGGAGAGGGGTAGAGAAGCAGATGGGCGCTTCTCCTGTGTGCCCTGATCAGGAATCAAACCCGGGACATCCACACACCAGCCCGATGCTCTGCCACTGAGCCAACCAGCCAGGATCTCATGCAGAGATATTAGTATATCTTCTTTTCTGTAAACTTACCATTGAAATTCAACATTATAGATACAAAGGGTACCAATCTTTAAGTATGTGGCTCAATGAAAATTTTCATAAACTCAGTGCTCTCATGGAACCAACACCCAGATTAAGAAACAACACAGGCCCCTGGTTGGGTGGTTCAGTAGATAAAGCGTCAACCAGGAGTGCCAGTGGTCACAGGTTTGACTCCTGGTCAGGACACAAATCAGAAGCAATCAATGAGTACACAACTAAATGGAACAACTAAGTAGAACATCAAGTTGATGGTTCTCCCTCTCTCTCTCTCTCTTTCTTTCTCAAATCAATGGAAAAAAACTTTTTTAATTTAAAGAAGAAGAAGAAGAAACAACACAGAACCAGCATGCCAGCAACTTACTTCGCACATTCCTCTAGTCACTGCCCTCACCGAAGAGAATCACTGTCCTGACTTCTTCTTTTTTTTTTTTTTCCGTATTTTTCTGAAGTTGGAAACGGGGAGGCAGTCAGACAGACTCCCGCATGCGCCCGACCGGATCCACCCAGCATGACCACCAGGGTGTGATGCTCTGCCCATCTGGGGCGTCGCTCTGTTGCAACCAGAGCCATTCTAGTGCCTGAGGCAGAGGCCATGGAGCCATCCTCAGCGCCCGGGCCAACTTTGCTCCAATGGAGCCTTGGCTGAGGGAGGGGAAGAGAGAGACAGAGAGGAAGGAGAGGGGGAGGGGTGGAGAAGCAGATGGGCACTTCTCCTGTGTGCCTTGGCTGGGAATAGAATCCAGGACTCCTGCACACCAGGCCAACGCTCTACCGCTGAGCCAACTGGCCAGGGCCTCTCCTGACTTCTAACATCACAGATAAGTTTGCCTGTTTTTGAACAGTATAGAAATGGAATCAGTGTACGTACTCTTTTGCACCTGGCTTACTGCATTAATATTTTGCTGGTGAGAGTTAACCATGTAGTTTCATGTGGTTATGGTTGGGTCATTCTTGTTGCTGTATCTCCCACTGCATGACTTTACCACCATGTATTTATCCGTCTACTGTGGATGAGCATTTGAGTAGTGTCCAGTTTAGGGACTATTATATATAATGCTGCTATGGGCATTCATTTATATATCTTCTAGTGAACATAGATATTCATTTCTCTTGGTCATATGCCTAGGAAAGGGGATACATTCTTTTAAATGATAAAGGTCACAGAAGGTTTCCATGGTACAGTATAAATCTGACTCTTGCTGCTGGTGACAGAGATGGCTTTGCCTCCATCCAGTCAGATTCTTCTCATCTCATCCTAATTGTGTACCATGAGCTGGTACCTTCTGTACCTGGAGCAAGTTTAGCTGGTGAACTTTGTCCGGTCGGGGAAGCTCAATCAAGACTCAGACTATGGCCAAAGTTGCTGAGCTGATCAGCAGCATAACGGGCCCTGGGGCACGGTCTGCACAGAAAAGCAAAAGCCGTTCAACGGGCTCCTGAAGCCGCTGCCACTGCGTTCCAGGCTGTCTCCAGGGTGCCTGCTTCCCGGCGGCAGACCCGCTCTGGGCCAGCTCTGGATGCCTGGCTTGCTCTGGAGAGGCTGCTAGCCCTTTGTCATGAGCCCCAGAAACCGACCATTGGCATCCTAAGCACTTCACCGCTGACTGGATGGCAAGATTCACCCAGTGCCAGTCTGCCCAACACTGACTTGGCATGTTCTAAAGGGTGAGGTCAGTTTGGTCATCCTGCCAGTGTCCAGGCTGGCTCCTCACACGCTCCACCCCCCAGCAGCACCCAGTAATATTTGAGACTTCTTACACAGAACTGGGCAAAACTTCCAATAATTGAATTCTCCCAAAGGTGTAGCTTTTGGATAAGGTTTTCGGCTTATGTTGTCTGATCAAATAGTCACATCCACTCCCACCACCTCAGTATAGTAGGGATGGTTTGTTTCTTTTTTAACACATGAGGAGATTGAAAGTTGCCAGAGGTTTACACAATTGTCTAATGTCATAAATCCAGCACATAGGAGAGCAAAGATTTCAACCGAGATCCAAACCCAGCTGTTTCTCCAGCATAACTGGAATTCCAAGCATTTTCATATGACTAAATAAAAGATAATCAGAAAATCAGCAAGGATAATTAGTGGAAAGAACCTGGAATAAGAATCAGGAGATCTGGGTATAAACTTCCATATCAGTTTACCGCCAACTAACTGGGTGATCCAAGGAAGGTCACGGAAACCTTCAGAGAAACAGTGTCTTTTATGGAAAATGCAAGGGTGATGCATTACCCACGGACCATACCTCTCAGAAGGCAGGGACCAGCCCTCGCCGGTTGGCTCAGTGGTAGAGCGTCGGCCTGGCGTGCAGGAATCCCGGGTTCGATTCCCAGCCAGGGCACACAGGAGAAGTGCCCATCTGCTTCTCCACCCCTCCCCCTCTCCTTACTCTCTGTCTCTCTCTTCCCCTCCCGCAGCCAGGGCTCCATCGGAGCAAAGTTGGCCCGGGCACTGAGGATGGCTCCATGGCCTCTGCCTCAGGCGCTAGAATGGCTATGGTCGCAACAGAGCGATGCCCCAGATGGGCAGAGCATCGCCCCCTGGTGGTCATGCCGGGTGGATCCAGGTCGGGCACATGCGGGAGTCTGTCTGACTGCCTCCCCGTTTCCAACTTCAGAGAAATACAAAAAAAAAAGAAAGCAGGGACAGAGACCACATCTTTCTCTCTTGACTGCTGGTAGGCCACATCTACCCTAGCTTCTGGCCCATAGTAGGTATTCAATAAATGTTGAATGAATAGATGAATAAATGCATAGGAATACATAGAAGAATGTCTTGCAAACTTTTTCCAAATGTATATGCCAAGGCCTGACCCCGTAAGCCCTGGAAGGTGGGGCTCAATCATATGAATTGTAAAGAAAGAAAAAAAACAACCTCTCTAGGCAATTCTGATTCAAACATCGTATGAAGTCACTTACAGACCTAATATTCTATTATGTTATTAAATTAACTGTATAAATAATCCACCCCTAAGTTCAACATAAACTTATTTATTCAATTTTATATCATTCCCTCTTAATTATGATGAATGAGCAATATGTGCTCTAGATTCTTTCAAATCTCTAAGAAGTTTGTCTAATTTCTTTCCCTATCAGTAGCTCATGTAACCTTTTTTTTCCCTTCACTGTTATATTCTTCTGTCAGTTGCTTTTAAAAATCTATTATTTTCCTTGAGTTACACCAGTTGGATTATGACCATCAAATCTATAAAGATATAATATCCAAGTAAATTAGAAACCAAGTAATTTCTTATTTTGAGAGAATTCCTGTGTGCTGGCTCACAAGTATTTTCTTTTTCCTTTGTCTTCATCTAAAGTTCAGTTGGAAGGAATAACTGAGAAATTGGTCATTATTCAGCACTCAGTAGGTATTTCCCATTAAAAAGGGGGGGGGGACAGAAGAAAAACAAAATCAAATCAACCTTGCAAATAAGTCTAATGACCCAGAAGACTACAAATAAATATTGCTGGCTCATTTTTCCTTTGGAGAGATAAAGGTAACTAGCACTGGTTTTCTTTAGTATTTCACCCTACACGAGTACTATTTGCCAGGCTGCAGTGAACCCATACTTAGTTGAAATAGTGACATCTTTAAACATCGGCTGAAGCCATTCTGCAGAGCTGCAGCTCAAGAAACTCCTCTCTGCTGTTTACCTAAGAAGCACTGGCCACCCCTATGGCAACGGGCCTGCCACCTTGCAGCCTCGTTCCCTCTTTCCACACAACTACAAGCCACTCTACTTTCTCCTTTTCCCCCGCCCCCCCCCAGTCCTTGGGTCTCCTGTGTGGCTTTTCCACTTGGGTGTTATTACAAAAGTAAAGAGGGCAAGAGAGGAAAAGCGTTTGCTGGCTCCTTTGCCAACCGGGCCCTTCCTTCCAAGGCCGCATGGTTCTCGTTTCTTTGTTTTCTCTTCTGTTTAATTTTCTTTGGCCTAGGCTTTCCTTGATAGTTTTCTTTTCGCATTTTATCACCATAAATTAATTAAAATATTTCTGGCACTGAGTTCACATCTGATCATCTTGGCAGGATCCCCTTACACAGATGGCGAGGAGATAAAGGCCGGCCCAAGCATCCAAGAACAAGAAGAACAGCCCACATAGGGAGCTGGCCCCAGAGAATGCGCCGGGAGAGGCCAGAGAAGAGCAAACCGCCACCAGGCTGAATCTAAAAGTGTGTCTGGGAGGGAAAGGCACTGGTTGGGGGGGCAGGAGGGGGCTGTCTCTGGAGACTTCATATTCCTCCATTCCTTTCCCCAGCCTCCACCCTTAGAAGAGAGCTTGTCACCCCAGTGGAGAACCAGAAGCAATTGTTCTGTTCTCACTTTCTCTCCCCTCCTGCAGTTTGGGTGGGTCAGGTGAACCACACAGGTGTTGGGAGATGGGGGAGGGACATTTCCAAGGTAAAAATAGAGCTACAGGGATAAGAAGAAGCCATCATCACCCTTGACAGTTCAGGCTCTATGCTACACCCTAGCAACATAAACAACAAGACAGACATGATCCCTCTTCTCAGGGTACAAATAATCCAGTAGGGGAGACAAGACATTAAATACCAAAATATACGTGAAGGGGAAAGACGAAGACCCCAGACTCAGAACTTGCGATACGTTTTGGCATTGATAAGAAGGGCTTTGCCCGGATGGACTAGTGAGTCCACCACCTGGAGACTGAGCTCACAGCATCCAGTGTCTGGCCATCGGAAAGCTACTCCAGTGAGGCCTAAGCACCTCTCAGAGGAAGACCTTGGGGTCATGACACTCAGGTGCAAAGGAGGGAACCTTGTGACATTCAGCAAGGGGAGGAGGCCGGCCTGTGGTTGTGAGCAAACTTCCAGAAGGTTATCTGAAAGGAGAGTTAAAAAGCTATTGAGACTTTAACCTTTCTTTTTCTGCAACTACTAGCACACAACTCTCTTACTTTGGAGGTACTGCTCTCCAATACTAATTAGCAAAATAATTATTTGTGAAAAGTGTCTCAAATGAAATAAACAGGATGCAGTGTCAAGGAATAATGGAGGCTGTGACCCCTCTTGGCAGGGCCCCCCAGACAGACCTCTCTGAGTGGTGACACTTAAATGGATCCCAGGGACCTCAGATTGGAAATGTAGCATCAGAACTAATACAGGGCAGCTGGCCCATATCAGGCTCAGACCACAACGCGCAGAGCCCAATTCTGGACATCCGGGGAGAGGAAACAAAATCGCCTAATTCCTGTGCTCCCAAACTGTGCTTGCCTAGAACGGCCGAGGCTTGGAAGTCTGAGGGATGGTCGTTGTTTCTGGTCTCCTGACAGCGTGTGCACTGACTGACGACCAGCTGGGTCCGTTGCCTCCTGAGCAAACGGAGAAGAGAAGGCCTTTCCAGTGGCTTCCATCCTCTGCTTGGACATGAGGCACACATCATTTGTTTCAGTCTTTGGCTTCTACACGTGCCACCTTGATCAGTGGTGACAAGTAAATTGCTATATTTGTAGGAAGAGAAATATTTTCTCAAAAGCCCCATATGAGCCATCTCCAGTTCCACCTCTGGCACCCCTCACTTTCCAGACACCCACCAGGTTATTTTTCCTTGACCATCTGGAAGGTTCTTTAACACTTTTACACATGGTTTCATGTTATCATAACACTTCTCTGTCTGCCTTCCACCGTGTGTCCCAACCCTCACCCACCCGGCCCCAACTACCTCTGACAAGACGGTAGCCCCTTAAGGATAAGAACTGAGTTGTACACTTATTTTTTTTCTAGGTACTTTGAAGGTGCTGGATGAACACAAGGGGATGCATTTTAAAGTTACAACAAATAAGTATCTCATCTCCAAGTGATTAAACATCAACTGTTAAAGCATGCGTTTTTAAACCATCCCTGAGTTTTATCTTGAAGATTTATTTTTAGAACTCTCAAAGAAAAGGGGAGGAAGGGAGGTAGAAGGTGGCAGGAAGGCACTTCAGTCCCCTATTGTTCTTTACTAATATTTTCTTTGTTGTTCTAATGTGACAAGCAAAATCCATCAGTGACAAATATAAATAATTATATACATATTTTTTTTTATACACACACTGATTTCTTTAAAAAACCTTTCTGGGCCCTGGCCGGTTGGCTCAGTGGTAGAGCATCGGCCTGGCGTGCAGGAGTCCCAGGTTCGACTCCCGGCCAGGGCACACAGGAGAAGCGCCCATCTGCTTCTCCACCCCTCCCCCTCTCCTTCCTCTCTGTCTCTCTCTTCCCCTCCCACAGCCGAGGCTCCATTGGAGCAAAGTTGGCCCGGGTGCTGAGGATGGCTCTGTGGCCTCTGCCTCAGGCGCTAGAATGACTCTGGTTGCCACAGAACAACGCCCCAGATGAGCAGAGCATTGCCCCCTGGTGGGCATGCCGGGTGGATCCTGGCCAGGCGCATGCGGGAGTCTGTCTGACTGCCTCCCTGTTTCCAACTTCAGAAAAAAAAGAAAAAAAAACCTTTCTGCATGAATTTTTTTTCAAGAGGCAGATGGGATCCATTCTAAGAAGAGAACAAAAAATATTTTAAAAATTTAATGTTGCCAAGCATACCTTGTTTTTCTGTTCTTTCAGTTCCTAGAGTCCTGTACCCTGTTCTCCCAGCATTGCTCAATTCAGAGAAATAAAAAGCAGATTAGACCATAAAACAATACGTGAGAGAGCTGGGAGGCCCTGCAAACGTCAGATACAGAATCAGGGGAGTGCTATTATCTTTATATTGGTTTACACTGGTCTCCGATTGTGCAACGATTCTGTGTTTTTTCTTGCCCTTGCACTTGCGCTCGGTCTCACGCGTGAGGTGCGGCTACAGTTACAAAGCAGAGCCTGAGGGAGTTCCTGGTCAGAGACTCGGGGCCTGAGAAAAGGCCGGGTCTGGGAACCACTTGTCTGGCGACTGCAACCTGAAGGTGTAGTGAAACCCCTAGGGAAATTAGACTTCCACCTCTGACATTTGGGAACTCCTTAAAAACAGCTTGGAGCTCTGTCTGGGCTGGTGAAAGGACATTTTGCAGGCGCAGCTAACACTGTCCGCCTACCAGTCATGATGTTGAGTCATGTACCTCTCTGATCATCAACCTCCCACACTTTTTGGGGGTTTAGTGCCTCCTCTCCCATATTTCACATTTCTTGTATGTGAGGGTTCAGGAAGTGAGACAAGTGTGGGGCCTGAAAAGATCTAGTTGAAAACAGGTCATTTAATTAAAAGCAACTTTAGTGTAAGATTATTAGACATGCTTTCATTGAGGCATCACAAGAATCCTATAGGGTCAGCAATGAGGAGTCTCTTCTATAAAATAGGGAAAAGCAGCACAGAAAAGTTCAGAACCTTGCTTTTAGTCTGCTGGACTGTTTGCAGGTGAAGCTTTGAGCCTAAGCTGTGCATCTCTGTAACAAGCAGGACTTCCACTCCAACACATGTTCTGCTGCTTGAAGTACAGACACCCAGACAAAACTCCACTTTTAAAAAGGGCAGAAAAGGTGGCCCAGATGCAAAGGGACTCTTTCAAAGGCTGGAAATAGGTTTAAAGGATGCAAGAAAAACTCCGGGTCCAAAGCCAGGCCTCTCCGTTCTCCTTCCCTCCACATCCTCTCCTCAGGTGCAGGCCACCCTTTGTCCTATTAGACTCCACCACAAATGCACAGTTGAAGTTCAAGACATTTCAGACAACTCAACAAATTTTTTTTTAACCAAGGATAATAATATCAAGCAAGCATGCTTAGGAAAAAGAAAAAAAAAAAAACCTTACTAGGTAATCTTTATTTATTTATTTATTTTTTTGTATTTTTCTGAAGTTGGAAATGGGGAGGCAGTCAGACAGACTCCCGCATGCGCACGACCGGGATCCACCTGGCACGCCCACCAGGGGGCGATACTCTGCCCATCTAGGGCGTCACCCTGTTGCGACCAGAGCCATTCTAGCACCTGAGGCAGAGGCCACAGAGCCATCCTCAGTGCCCCAGCCAACTTTGCTCCAGTGGAGCCTCGGCTGTGGGAGGGGAAGAGAGAGACAGAGAGGAAGGAGAGGGGGAGGGGTGGAGAAGCAGATGGGTGCTTCTCCTGTGTGCCCTGGCCGGGAATCGAACCCCGGACTTCTGCACGCCAGGCCGACGCTCTACCACTGAGCCAACCAGCCAGGGCCCCTAGGTAATCTTTTTAAGTTTTCAATTTTGCTATAAATCTGGAGGCCATAATCAACTGCTTTTGAATTCTACCGTAAGCCTATACTGCAGGGGTCCCCAAACTACGGCCCGCGGGCCACATGCGGCCCCTGAGGCCATTTATCCGGCCCCCGCTGCACTTCTGGAAGGGGTACCTCTTTCATTGATGGTCAGTGAGAGGAGCATAGTTCCCATTGAAATACTGGTCAGTTGGTTGATTTAAATTTACTTGTTCTTTATTTTAAATATTGTATTTGTTCCCGTTTTGTTTTGTTTTACTTTAAAATAAGATCTGTGCAGTGTGCATAGGGATTTGTTCATAGTTTTTTTTATAGTCTGGCCCTCCAATGGTCTGAGGGACAGTGAACTGGCCCCCTGTGTAAAAAGTTTGGGGACCCATGCTATACTGGTTCCTTGCACTGAGGAAAGACAAAGAACTATCTTGCCACCATTTATAGACTAATAGGTACCTGTATGTCATATACAACAAAATTCTCTTTAGATGCTGTCCTCACCTGATGATACCAGATTCATGCTGGCAATGAGCCAGCAATTTATTTCCCCTCAAAAAAAATGTTTTACCTGACCAGTGGTGGCGCAGTGGATAGAGCATAGACCTGGGATGCTGAAGTCACAGGTTCAAAACCCTGAGGTCACCAGCTTGAGCGCAGGCTCATTCAGCTTGAGCATGAGGTCTTCGGTTGGAGTGTAGGATTATAAACATGACCCCATGGTAACTGGTTTGAACCCATATTTTGCTGGCTTGAAACCCAAGGTCGGTGGCTTGAGCAAGGTGTCACTGGCTCGGCTTGAGCTCCTCGGTCAAGGCACGTATGAGATGCAATCAATGAACAACTAAAATGCCGCAACTATGAATTGATGCTTCTCATCTCTCTCCTTCCTGTCTGTCTGACTGACTGTCTTTCTTACTCTTTCTCTCTCTCTCAAAAGAAAAGAAAAAAAAAATTTTTTTTTTTTGGCCCTTGTTGGGCAGATGGGGGTGAGAGGAGAATTGTAAACCAAACTACCAGTCACATCTGGAAGCCAGGCCCCTGAACCAAATCAACTCAGATAACTTGTCAACTGGTCATGGTCTATGAGATCAGAAACAATACCTTTCAACCGAAACATTTTTCTCAGGGTAAATTCTCATGACAGTACAAAGATATTGGAGTCAGGTTTGCAACTGTGGTTAGAAAGAGAAGTATTAAAGTCACCCGTCTCCACCTCTCAGGGTCATGTGCTGGAAACTGCGTCTGGCACTTGATCTGTGTCCACTGATAAGCATTAGTGACACCCCACTTAGACTGGCGAGCGCTGCAGTGTCCCCATATCGGGAAAGAGGTGAGGGTGGGGACGCTCCTGTTCTTCACAGTATTCTGATGAAGTCCAGCCTACTCCTAACACCCAATAATCCCAACCTCTCTCCCTATGCCTCTTGAAAGAAAGGACAAGTCTCAGAATATTGGGTGTCCCACTTAACTGAGGTTGTGTTAGATACTGGAGCTCACTCTGTAACCATAGTGACCTGGGAACTGGGCATGAAGCCACTTGAAGGGGTAAGGAAAATACCTCCCCTCCAGTCCCCATAAAACTGCTTATAAAGAAAACAGAAGTAATTATGGGAAAAAATGCTTAAAAACCTAGAGGGCTCCATTAAAATGAACCTCACATGGATTCTAGTTTAAGTTTCCAAGACTCGGGCAAGAAATACGCATGTTTAAAGCCTTCCTTATCCACAATACTGGGTATTGCCAGGCATGGTTGTCCAGAAGCCTAAACAAGCTCTTCTAGGTGACTAGTGGCTTCTTTTTATTTTTAATTTACTACAAAAATAGCCTTAAAATAGCAACAAAGAAAATTAGAAGAGAGAAAAGTTCCCTCACTTCCACCACAAACCATTTACTTGCTTTTAATCTCATCTTCTTCCCCCTTCTATTCCTTGTCCATGGGCCAACATGATTTTTATATAGTAAATAAATGTCTCTCTAATCCTGTTGTTAAAAAATATTTTCCAAGTAACTCTGAATATATAAAATCCCACAGTAATCAGACTAGTCACACTCTGAGCCACATACTCTCCCCACCCCACCCCCAAGTGAGAGATCTATCTAAGCCTATCATTTTTTAGACCTAAGGATTCCTTATTTGTGCCAACACAACCCATCTCCAAGTAAGTGTGAATGGCACCCAGTCTTCAAAAGATAGAACTGGACATAAACCACCATATCAGTGTGCACCAGCCTTGTTGGGTGTCTTCCATCTGCTCTTCCAGGTCCACTCTCCACCCTTCTCCACTCCGCTCTGAGCCTAGGAGGGCTGACCTGCTTGGGCTTCTCTTGGGCTCCCTTGCTCTCTGGCTTCTAACTGAGGTCAGCCAAGGGGAGGCACCAGCAGGAGATCAGAGGGTAGTCAAGGTATTTATTCCCCAGCTCCTTTCCTGCTGGGTGTCCATGGATAAGACTCATCCTTCCCCTGAAGGCCCCAACGCCTCTCCTGTAGCCCACTACTCCGGCTGCACCTTCTGCTCCCAGGGCTCAGTGGCTGCTCCGTTCCACTCATTCCCGCAGGCTCAGGGTGGTAAGACTTCCCTTTATTTCTGGTTTCCTTTAACTGTACCCAGACCTGTGTAATCAGTCCCTTCTCTTGGCTTACCCTCTAGAGCAGTGGTAGTCAACCTGGTCCCTACCGCCCACTAGTGGGCGTTCCAGCTTTCATGGTGGGCGGCAGCAGAGCAACCAAAGTATAAATAAAAAGATAGGTTTAACTATAGTAAGTTGTTTTATAAAGATTTATTCTGCCAAACAGCGAAAATCCAACATAAAGTACTTGGGAAGTAATTATTATTATATGCTTTAACTTGCTGTAACTCTGCTTTATAAATTTTATAAAGTAAAGTTACTTCCCTACTTTATAAATCACCATTACTGTGGAACCGATGGGCGGTTAGAAAATTTTACTACTAACAGAGATACAAAAGTGGGCGGTAGGTATATAAAGGTTGACTACCTCTGCTCTAGAGGGTGCCTCGGTTTCTACTGGGACCCCGACTCATATGCCAGGCAATGCAAGAAATGATTGGCTGAACACCAAGTCCTGTTTCCATTCTGTCCTGTGTGTAAAGCCAGTGGACGGCTGGCTGGACAACAGAGCGTCCTGCAGTCCTATGGCAGGAGAACGTTAGAGAAAAGCCAACGAAGCAGATGGAATTCAGCACAATCTTGTGCACCTACCACAAGATCGCGGACTATGCTTTGTCCTGAATCTCCAGCCCACCCTGAGCTGCCAGGGGCCACACCTAGATTGAGGTATGACTGTCATACCTGACAGGTGCTCCACCTCACGTCCTCTCAGCCCACGTTTTACTCAAGCCGTTGTTGTGGCAACCAGCTGTACTCAGGTGCGCCCTGTGCACCTCGCATCAGCCCAGCCTCAGCTGCACTCGAGATCTCTCACGTTCTGCCAGGATATCTCTGACACAGCACAGCCTGGGGCACCTTGGCACGCACACACGCACAGACTTGGAAGTGCGAGAAAGTTAATCCCACAGGACAACCCTTGACCTATGGAACACGGGGGCCAGTGGACAAATGCTCCCTTCTTCCATCCTTGCAGTGGTAATTCAGAGATGCGTTTTCCACAGCTCTTTTGGGGGTTCCCAGTGGGACTGAGCCCCTGTTGCCCATGGTGCTGACCAGCTCGATGACGTGCATTTTTCTCGGCTTCCTCTCTGTTCCTGTTTCACTATTCCCAACCCCCCTATGTGCGCGCGCGCACACACACACACACACACTTCCCCAGGAGACTTCATGAAATAAACTACCTGCACACAGCCCTTGTCTCTGGCTCTGCGGAGAGAACCCACGCTAAGTCAGGCAGTGAGACCTCGTGTTGCTCTATAACAGAAGGAAAGCGCAGAAAGGGGAGACAAAACAATGAGGAAAACACCTCTTTCTTATTATGGCTGTTTGAAATTCACCCCAGGTGCTCAGTGACCTGGCCAGCACACCCTAGGATCTTCAAACTTCCACCACATAAAAACGTGTCCAGGCAGAACGACACTCCACACCACCTACAAGGTAGCTTTAGATGACCTAATACTTTACATCAGCCCCATGTCTGCTCTCTGTCAGGAGGGGAATGAACCAAGAGTGGTCACATTAGAAAGTACCCAAACCCACCTTCCTGAGTGTGAAAGCAAAGTACCCCCGAGGTCTTAAGGAAATGCATAAAACTTGATTTCTGCAGTTTATCTTCTGATTGCTCTATTTACCTGATGCAGAAAAAAATCATTTCCTCACACCTCAAAAAATTTTAAGTTACCTATCCAGCCTGTTTCCAGAAATTCTCTCTAGTGCAGGTAATCTTTTTGTTTTAGTGCTTTACTTTGGCAGGTGGTACAGTGGATAAAGCATTGCCCAGAGCATGGAGGTCGCTGGCTCCAGCCCAGGGTTGCCAGCTTAATTCCAATGTCACTGGTTCGAGCCCCATCAGGGCACATATGAGAAGCAATCAATAGCACAACTAAGTGAAACATAGAGTTGACGCTTCTCTCTCTTCTCTCTCTTTCCCCTCTTCCTCTCTCTAAAAAGGGAAAAAATAAATTAATTGAAAAAATAAAAATAAAGTGCTTTCCTCTTTCAAAAAGTCAAGAAATGAATCCTCCAGTAGTCTTTTGGGTATGAAAGAAAATAAATTGCTTTCTTGTACCGTTAGTAGTCTAGAGCTACTAGACTACTAATAGTCTAGTGCTACTAATTACTAGGGAAAGGGAAGGAACAGTTGATGGAAACAGGTGAACTGGGAGGAGCAAGAAGTTCGGAGTAGGGAGAAGAGGGAAGAGCATGGTGGCAAGTGCTGGGGAAAGGCTCTAGCGCTCAGGAAGGTCCAGTCCTAGAAATGTCGAATGGAATAACTCTAAGCAAGCCACTTCACATTCCCTTAAGTCGGGGAGATTTTTTCAGTTTGTTCATCTGTTAAAATGAGAACAAATTCCACTTATCTGGGACAAAAATCAATACCAGAAGACTTCATATAAATATTCCTGGGACAGCAAAAAAGAAGCTAGAAACTCCGACGGGGTGATCTGGCAGCGGGAACTCACCCATCTAGTAGCTCCCTTCAAATCAAAGCGTGCCACTTATTATGTAGTTTTCCAAATAAATCCCTTGTAAAGGAGGGATGTGTAAAGTTAAAATTTCTAATAATGCTGGTAGATTATAATGAACAGGATTTCCACTTCTTATTGTCTTCTTTCACTTTATAAGTCAGCCCAGGGGCATGCCTGCAGTTCCCCTCATCTCCTGCCTTTGTTATTTTATCCTGCAATAAAGCCCCGTGCCCAGGGCCACACATGGGGCTGAGATGAACATCACAGGCCCTAACTCTGTGGAAAAGAGTCTTTCAGCAGCCGCATCTGGCTTCTTGGCATGTTCCCCCAGCTGTTGCGTTGACAGCTCTGAAGTTGCTTTTTACTTTGTCATATGGTTCGGCTGCTAATGGGCTGTCTCTTCTTGCTTGTCCTCCTCTGGGTCATTTTTCCTTTCAAACTCACATTGAGTTCCAAGAAAATTGCACACCATGACTCCTCCGCAGGAAAGCTCCTGCTCCTAGTTGCCGTGGCATTCAGAGGGCCAGGCATCCCAAGTGGGAGTAAGCAGCCCCAACACGTGGAGGGGAAACATCTCATTATACTGCCTGGTACATTTATCCCACGAGATGCAGGCTTACAAATGCAGTGATTAGGTAACTTGACAGGCACAAGTGGCAGATTAATATAAAGTGTTATTTGTCTTTGTGTTTACATAAGATCGATCACCATAGTACCCAGGGCTTAAACAAGCACATAATTTTGACACAAAAGGCCACAACTAACTTCTCATAATCGGTAACACGGTTAGAGTCCAATATTTTCTCCCCTGGTGCCAATCTGAATAACCAAATGTGAAATGTAGCACCTGCACGTGGTTCCTCAGGCTCCCAGCTCTCCATGGGCAGTCTGAGCAGTCTCTGCGTGTGCAGTAACAGACCAGACAAGGCTGGGTGTCCAAACACGAGCCTGCTTTCCTGAAACTCTGTGAGTGGCTGACGAAACCAAAGTGCAGTTGGATTCCCATTTAACCCTTCTGGAGACATCCAGGGTCCAGCAGATCCCACGATGACTTTCAAAATGACCAAAGAAATCAGCCAAACGTGTACCTGATTGTCATGAGTACACAGTCAGGGATGCCACACACTGCTAAGCACCACTCAGCTCCAGAGAACTCATCCAAACCAGCTACTGATGACCCTGCTCTCAGCAAAGGGTCACTGGGGAAGGCAGGCAAAGGACAAGAAAACCCACCAAGTTAAATAGCCCAGAATGTACATTGACACAAAGCCATAAGAATATCTTTCGAACATATAAAACACAATTCTCTGAAATAAATATAAAGGAGTTTCTGGAGTGATTGAAAAATGTTGATTTAATCTTAAAGGTGTGGAAGAGTTTCTGGTAGAGTAAATGTGAGCGACAAGAAAACAATTTGATGATGAAGAAAGAGAAGACAACGTGACATCATTGCAGCAGAGCAAAACGCAAGACAGAATTCTGTATATGATGCTGGAGTTATTCCTTCAGGAGAAATTCAAGGGTCATCAAAGGTAGTCATTACGTAGCCAGAACCCATTTGTCTCTCAGCTCCCTCATTCTTTCATCTGACACCCTCTTCCCACACCGTTCATTCCTTCAATGAATATTTGAGCTCCCGAGGTAGGCCCTAAGGAGAATCAAAATATGAAAAAGACAAGATCTCTGTCTTTGGGAAGTCAAGTCTAATGCACGAGGTAAGGCAAGTATATATGCAAGTAAAAGGCATTGTGGGACTACTGTGTTACATTCTATAAAATGCCACCAGCATCCTGAGGAAAGAGGCCGCTTCGAACAGGGGCGAGAGAGGGGTCTTCGGGGAAGAAATGGCACCTGAAGCTGACCTAGAACAATAGGTAGGATGTCAGCAGGTAAAAGGGATAAGAGCACATTTCAGACAACTAGCAGGACATATAGGCGCAGAGGTAGAGGGTAAGGCAACAGAAAGAATTTGCTTGGAATAAAAGGATATGAGGAGCCTGACCAGGTGGTGACGCAGTGGATAGAGTGTCAGACTGGAATGCAGAAGACCCAGGTTCGAGACCCTGAGGTCGCCAGCTTGAGCGTGGGTTCATCTGGTTTGAGCAAAAATTCACCAGCTTGGACCCAAGGTCGCTGGCTCAAGCAAGGGGTTACTCGGTCCGCTGAAGGCCCATGGTCAAGGCACATATGAGAAAGCAATCAATGAACAACTAAGGTGTGGCAATGAACAACGAAAAACTAATGATTGATGCTTCTCATCTCTCCGTTCCTGTCTGTCCCTGTCTATCCCTCACTCTGACTCTCTCTCTGTCTCTGTAAAAAAATAAAATAAAATAAAGAGTTTTAAAAAACAAACAAACAAACAAAAAGGATATGAGGAGGCAGAAAGGGACATGAAGGTAACTTAATGCAATTTAACACTGGAAAGTTGGGCTGAGAAATATTGTTGAATGCCTTGCATGACAAACTATGCAAGTTGAACATTCTTTTGAGTCCACAGGAAGAAATTCATTGTTATATTAAATGTTGAGCAGAGGATGATGTAATCAGAGCTGGGTTTTAAAAGAGTTTCTGGCAGCAGAGTTCCTGTGAACTGGAGATGGTGGAGACTAGGGACCAGGACAAGTTGGCAGCTGAGAGGCAGCACGGGTTGGACTGCAGCACGGCAATGGGAAAGGGAGGTTTGGGTCGGACGCAACAAGGCCAGGCCACCTTCTGGATGTAGCGAGAAAGAAGTTGGAAGAGAAAAGAAGAGCCTGAGGTTTAGAGAAGAGAGGAGAGGACAGAAGAGGAGGGGAAGGTTGGGGAGGGGAGAGATGCTAACCAGATCAGACAGAAGAGGCATGGATTTAACTTCCACACTTTATATTTGAGGTGCTGGGTGGACCACCCAGTGGAAACAGTCATTGGACAGTGAGAGATACTGTCACTGATGTGAGAAGTTGGATTGAAGAGGTGAGCTTTGGGGACCTGCAGGCCTGGTGTCAAACCCTGGCTCTTTCTCTAGCATGTTCTACTTACGTGACTTGGGACAAATTAGCAACCTCTCTAAGTCCCAGCTATCTCACTTGTTAAATGGGATGATAACAGCTATATTTACCGGTATACCCCAGCGTCACTGTGAAGATTAAGTGAAAGAATAGATGTTAGCACAGTACTGAGGACACAGTAAGCCTTCAGCAATTAGTGTCTTTTGTTATTTTTCCTAAGGAGCCAGTCCCTTCTTCTCAATGATCAACTCAATTCTTTTTTTTTTTTTTTTTTTTTCATTTTTCTGAAGCTGGAAACAGGGAGAGACAGTCAGACAGACTCCCGCATGCGCCCGACCGGGATCCACCCGGCACGCCCACCAGGGGCGATGCTCTGCCCACCAGGGGGCGATGCTCTGCCCATCCTGGGCATCGCCATGTTGCGACCAGAGCCACTCTAGCGCTTGAGGCAGAGGCCACAGAGCCATGCCCAGCGCCCGGGCCATCTTTGCTCCAATGGAGCCTTGGCTGCGGGAGGGGAAGAGAGAGACAGAGAGGAAAGCGCGGCAGAGGGGTGGAGAAGCAAATGGGCGCTTCTCCTGTGTGCCCTGGCCGGGAATCGAACCCGGGTCCTCCGCACGCTAGGCCGACGCTCTACCGCTGAGCCAACCGGCCGGGGCCAACTCAATTCTTAATACAGCTCCACAGCCTTCCTCCGCCCCTTTGCCACGGAGGGCCCTTGAGTGGGCTTGGTATGCAGCCCTTCAGCCTCACTGTTCCCTGGGTTCTGGGCCACACTGGGTCTTGTTTGATTACTCTAACTCATGATCCCCTAACTCTTCCCTGTGACATGCTCAAGCCTTGATAAACGCCGTGTCCCCCAATGTGCTTTCCGCCACATCCTCACCCTGAATTCACCATCCACGGCTGCCCACGTGCTGGTGGGATGATTTGTTTTCTAATTTGGGGTCAAAATGAGGGGAAATAGGCCCACATCTCAGCCAGAGGGTTTGACTGCAAGTCTGAAATAATATATTTCCTTTCTATGAAAGCTGTAAAACAACAGGATAATGTTACGGTTTACTACCCCTCCTTTGTGCTCCCATAGCACTTTGTACATCTCTCTGTGACAGAATTTATCACATTGTGTTAGAGTCCATTATGTGACTGCCTCCCCTGCCAGGCCATGGGCTCCTCCAGAGCAGGGACCAAATCTCATTCATCTTTGTTTCCCCAAGCCTACCATAAGTGTTCAATAAATATTGAAAGAGAGCTAACAAGAGCTTGCATCTGTATAGGTCCTTATGTTTTGCAAAGGCTGCTGAGGGTGATGGTGGAATCTGGTTCTAGAATGCTAAGCTATAATTTTTCCCTTGTTCAATGTACGTTGAATCAGCATAGCCCTCAAAATGGGAAGGAATACCAGGACCACATGCCAGTTTTAAAAAGCAGCAGTTATAAGAGTTCAGAATTTTATTGATTTCTTGCTTGCTTGCTTTCTTCCTTCCTTTCTTTCTTTCTTTTTTTTTTTTAAGTGAGAGACAGAGAGGCAGAGATAGACTCCCACATGCATCCTCACCAGGATCCACCCAGCAAGCCCCCTACCTGGTGATTTACTGATCACTTTTTAAAATAACCTTTGAATTGGTAGTTAGCAACATGGTGATTCCAGCTACTGACTTTACCAAGTATGTACATTAAAGAAAAATAATCATCATCAACTGCTACTGTCTTCATTTCACAAGGAAGAATAAGGTCAGCCACCAAAAAAAAAAAAAGTGACATAAACATAAGCATAGAATAAAGGAAAACATTTTAAATGGGTCAACATAGCTTTATGAAAACCTAGCACAATTGCCTGTTTCCACCATTTCACCAAGGACTGTGGACTAGCCCTGGTGGCCTAACTCACGCTGGACAACCACAGTCCAGAATGGTGTTTCTCAGACTGCAGTATTCTTGGGTGTCCAAAATTGCTCTGTTAGAATTTTTAATATGTAAAGTATACATAACATAAAATTTACCAATTTAGCCATTTTTAGGTGTTGTGCAATCATCACCACCATCCATCTCTAGAACTCTTTTTATCTTGCAATACTGAAATTCTATACCCACTGAACACTAACTGCCCATTCCTCTCTCTTCCCGGTGCCTGGCAACCATCAGTCTACTCTCTGACTCTATGATTGACTACTCTAGGTGCCTCATTTAAGTGGAATCATATCCGTGCTTTTATGACTGTTTTATTTCACTTAGCATAATGTCTTCAAGGACCATTTTTGTTGTAGTGTTTGTCAGAATCTCCCTCCTTTTTAAGGTTGACTAATAGCCCATTGTATGTTAATACCACATTTCATTTATCATTTCATCCACTGACAGACATGTGGGCTGTTTCCATCTTTTGGTTATTATGCTCTATTAGAATTTTTTTAAAGTTGAAAATGCTACCCTTTATTCTTTTAGGCAAACATCAATTCACAAATATGATAAATATAAATATCAGATGATAAACTCAGAAACAGCCTCTGATTCTGAATTCTGTCAAGACGTCATCTAACTTCTCTTTCTGAAATGAAGGGAGACTGCCTGATTTTCTTTGTTGTTCAAAATACCAGAGCACCCGGTTCAGTGATATTTTAAGTAGTTTCATACATTTGTCAATTTTTACTTTGCAATCATTTTTTTTGATAGATATGTATTTATTGCCATTTTATTATTCATATCTTTTCTCTTTTCTTCTACTTCTTCTTCTTATAAAAAGACCCTTTATTAGATGATAATAACGTCAAATATATAGCATAAGAAAATTCTGAGAGACCTTGCTAGTGCCTTACAACTGAACCCTGCTCTAGGGTGACCACGCCTGCTCTGCCTTTCCATAGTATGTGATCCACATGGGTACTTTACATTTATTTTTAATTTTTTAATTTACTGATCCATTATTTTAGAGAGACAGAGAGAGGGAGAGAGGAAGAGAGAGAGAGAGAGAGAGAGAGAGAAAACATTCATTTGTTGTTCCTCTAGTTGTGCATTCATCAGTCACTTCTCATATGTGCCCTGATCAGGGATTGAACCTGTAACCTTGGTGTTTTGCTCTAACCAACTGAGCTAGCCAACCAGGGCTGGTACTTCACATTTCAAAATGCCAGTGGAGGAATTGAGATATCACAAAGCACATAGTAATATAGACATACAGTGCTCAAAAGAATCTTTGCCACAACAGTTTATTCCATTTATTACATGAGCTAATGTGTTGGATGGGTGTTGCCTTTGTACATAACTATTTACACCAGTTTGTTACCATGAGTATAATAGCAAATAACCAATAAAGAATATTTCTAGTCCAAATTTCAACAATTGTTGAATCAGGGAGTCATTTGATGCAGATATCAATACACTGTGATGCAAAGCTGACATTCTAGTACAGAGGACACTTGTACACCACCGATGCCTCATTAAAATTGGTATTTGAAAATTGATTCTCAGCAAATCTTAAATTTAATAGAAGGTCTGATTTTCCTAAACTAACAAACAGGGTCTTGAAGTTATTAATCTTTTCCCTACAACTCACTTGCATTCACAGAAATTCTCTGAACTAGTATCGCCAAAGTTAAAAATACAAATGAAACACAGGACTGGGTCTCAAGTTTGTGTGTCTACCATGAATCAGGGACCTGGGCTTGAGCAAAACGACATCATCCACTCTTTTTGATGAATCATATTGATATTTTCAATAGCATCGGTTTTGTAAGTATAAGGAATGCGTGCCCAATGCTATGTGTGTACTAGCGTACAATAATAAAAAAGAACATAAGTTGACATCAGGGGTGCACGCAGACAATGTACATTTCTCAAGTCTGAGAGGCACGAGTTTTAAGATCCATTCCTGGAATGCTCCCCCTCATGTAAGAAGCAGTTGGGCAGGTCAAACCAATTATGTGTTCCTAAAAACGGAGCTCACCAAATACCATGGCTGCAGAATAACAACAGCAAGAACCAGCCAGCAGTTTAGAGTGGTGCATGAAGAGGAATGACCCCGGGGGACACCAAGTTAAATGCTCGCATTTCATTTCCCTGACGTAGCCTTTCCTTTCCAGCTGCGACCCCTATCGCCGCCATTGAGAACTACATCTCTTTACTCCCTGGGGCGAACACTTGCCTCCAGCTTCTGGGCCAGATTGCAGCCAAATGCCGTGCCAGACATTTACCCTGGGATCTCTAATACCATTTGACCTTCTTTATGCTGAGGTAAACACGCCACCTGTCACCTCTAAAAACTCGGTCTTGGAGTCAGGCACATCTGGTATCAGCCTGTAAACACAGCCCTGAGATTAATGTTGAACAAGAAGGGAGGCTAAGGTATTCCACCACCAATTTCCACTTACTGACAATTCCCACTCATCAATGTTTGGCTTCCATATGTGGACACCTGACAGAGCACTTCCCCCTCGGCAACACTACGCTTGGATAGGCCAAAATGAGCTCCTGGACAACTGGAAATACCTCTCAGCTCCATCTGAATCCCTGGCACATGGTTCCTCTTATCTCAGTGCCTTCTGTGGGCAGAATCAGAAGGGACCAAGCCGGAGTCTGCAGTGCTGGGCACGCAGGGTGAGGAGGCTCACTCGCAGGACTGCCTCGGGCACATTTGGGAATCTCCAGTTTTCACCTCTTATCATTATGGCCATGGTAGTAACTGGGGCTAGAAACTCACAAGTACATAGGAAATGTTCAAAGTTGCCCTCTTCCCCAAAAAGGGTTATACTTCCAAGAAACCAAAAGGAGAAAGAGAAGCATGAAAATGTGTTGTCTGGAAGGTCACTGAAGTATGCCTGTGTTTGAGGAAAGGGCAAGTAACACCATAAAATGCCTTTTTCACAAAAATATTCTTCTGATGAACTCATAGGAATGAGCCTCACATGTCTTGTGTCTCGAGTGCAAAGCATGATTCCCGGTAACCCTAGTTGTACAACTAATCTGTTGCTCAATGGCACACTGACTAACCTAGTGAGATGTCCTGCTGAGAATAAGGAAGACTGCTTTTTCTTAACTGAAATGTGTTTCATTTCTCACCTAAGCACAATTTGGGAGGCCTCATGTTCGCTGGGTTATTTAAATAGTGCCTCTCAGTCCCAGATCCTGTGGTGTGTGCCAGGATTTAGCAGCACGATACGATTGTATCATAAACATCCTGGCCCTCCTCACTTTACCCCCGAAACCAATTTTAGTGACTGAAGCTGCTTTCTTTGCCGCCTTATCAGCCTCTTCTCCTCTTCCGACTGTGGATCTGATCTCCTGCCCGGCATTCCTGTGTGGCTGTCTGGCTGAGGGCACTTCCCCTTGCTGCTTAACAAACAGGTTTCCGCAGCCTGTAGGCTTGTGTTTTATTTGTTTCCAACACAAGCTCACCACTTTCTGGGAAGTTCCTAGTTGTTTCAGGGAGTTAAGCTTCCCGTTTTGTGAGGCGAGTGCCCCAAAGTTAATATGAGATCAGCTTAGTCATAAAAACAATTCTGCCTCCCTAGAGACACTGGCTTTCAAAGAAAACTGATAAGAGTGAACAGGAAAGAAAAGAGAAGTCCTCCAATCGTCTTTATGCAATTTTTCATATTCTAGCCCCAAATTCAATCCATCCAAAGCTTTGCCAGTTAGTCTTGTGTTCACTGGCTCTAACTAATGCACTCTTTTTGCTCACACCATTAGAACTTCGCCCTTACCTCAGTCCCTGTAACTGAATACAAGACGTTCATCCATCTTCCTATTGTCAGGTTTTTGTATTTCATTCTTTCCTCTCGGGCTTTACTCTTATGCATGGAATGTAAATATGTGAACACAGATTGCTACACACTCCCAAAGCCAGCTCTGGTTTATTGTCGCCCTCCAAGAAGTGGAACACTGTATCCCAGAAACAGGGCTGGTAAGGGCATATCTCAGCCAAACTTTTCTTTGGCTACCTTTCAAAAAGTTGTTTAAAACAAGATATGCTCTTGAGCTGGAAAAAAAAAAAAGGAATTACACATGATAACCTTAGAATGCAGCTACTTGCTTTGACCAACTAATATTATTACGCAACACCATGACTTCGTGTGGAGTGTCGTGCTGTCTTCAGTCCCAGGCCAGGGGCATGCCGCCAAAATGGCTGCCTTGAGATGAAATTAATATCCATGGGATACAGCCATATTGAAATGTTACATTGTATATAACTAGAAAGTTGATATAATTGTCGTACACAACAAATATAGGATAATTATGAAAAGGATAATGAAACTCTGACTTATATGAAGTAACAAGTTATTCCAGGTATTGGTCCTTAACCTTACCAACCGATTGCTAATAGTAAGTAGCACCTGCTCTGGGAATCACCTTTTGGGTCTTAAGGAGCGAAGTGAGTCACTCACACCGTTCCTGCACTCCCCAGAACCATGGCCACACTTGTAAGAGGGTAGCCTATGCAATTTAAATATGTATTTTTCTCCAGGCAGAGCTAACTAGAACCATTAACCACTGACACTGTAACACTAGATTACCTAGCAAAACCAACTCAGTCAGATTCTACTCTATTCTCATCAACAAGCAGATGAAGCCTACTTTTCTTTTACAACCTGTTAAAAGAGGCACATAAGCAATCCCAGATTCAGGCCAATGGGCAAAAATACAATCTGGGCCCCAGTGGAGTGGGTCCACAGACTCGCTGACTAATGAAAAGTGACAGCACAACCCAAAGAACGCATACTTCAAGAATTTTGTGAGCTAAAGTTTTTAAAGTGAATTGCAAGGCTGTCAAAGGTTGTTGTTGCAGAATTTATCAACTAGAAGTATGGTGTCAATGTTCCCATGGAATCCAGGAGGGGTGAATTCTGTTAAAGACCCACCCAAGAACTCCCAGTGTCACCAGAGTGTTAAGATAATGATCAGCACATCTTGTTTTTCAAGACATAAGCCCCACCAAGATCAACAAAAGATGTCTCGCTATTTCCAATGTGTGCAAAGAGCATCATCAGAAAGGGGTTACCTGCATTCCTTGGTCATTGCAGGTACCATGTCCTCTTGGTGAGAAGTAACTGTGGTCTGAGTCTACAGTGAAAACTGGTTCAGAGGAATCTCCCTGAGTAAATGTGACTCTTCCTATTATATCTGTTGCTTGGCCTGTACCCCAGGTGATTACAGCATCTTTCCTAAATCAGCCATCACCACCAACTCACCCTCTTACTGAAACAAACTCTTGATAGTCTGGTTCCCCACCTGCAATGAGAAGTCATGGTAAGGCCTCCCAACTTTCAGGAATAAAGAAGAGCTGCAGGCTGCCCTTTTCATAACAGAGTATTTATTTCAATAATAGGGATTCCTCTTTTACTATCATGTTTCTAACTCATAAAACTCAAAATGCATAATGTATTTGAAATTAATAAATCTCCCAGCCTCTTTGGGAGACATAGCATTGTTGAGCCATATAACTGGATGCTCATCCAAAAGAGAAGTAATTTACTTCATGACATACAATGACTCTATGGGGGATAATCTTGAAAGTTCTTTACCATTTGCTTCTGTCCTACTTTCAAATACAGAATATCCATTGACTAGAACAGGCAAGCATTTACTACCCTATTAGTGCTCTCCTTCATGAGTCTTCTTTAAGTTGTATGATAAAGAAACAAATTCTCAAAGCATGATTTGTATGAAGGCAGATTCAAATCCCAACTATAAAACTGAATATTTGTCTAAGAGCCAAAAATTAAATTTGGAACTTTAATTTTTTTTTTAAAAGAACTGCAGCCTTAGCCTTGCCCTCCCCTTAAGAAATCCAGTACCCAATGCTTCCCTATAAATAGTTGTCAATAAACACAACTGCTGCAAATGTATTCAGTAAATGTTAAGGTCAAAGGCCTTCACTGTTTATTGCCTTGTAAACTCAAAGACAAGTGAATTTATTGCTTGAATGAGTCTCAGGGTATTGGCCTTCATAAAAGTTCTGAATCCCAGGTACAAAATGCTCCATCAACTCACACCAAAGCTATTCTGCACAGAACTTAAAAGACCGCCCACCATTGGATTCATAATTCAAACATGTCTTGGAACGTGTATTGTTTGCCATGTTGCATAGATCCCCACGGATTAGTGCTGAACTGCGCCTGTCATTGTTACAAGAACTCACTTCAACCAAACTATAAATTGCTGCTGCTTCTAAAACAATATCACATCCTTGCCTGCCAATGTAAACTCTCCAAAATGCAATAGAAAATATGTCAAGAATAGAAGAGTGTATAATTTTTCTCTAATTTTCACATAAGGAGGATATCTATAATCTTATTGCTATAAAATCTGTCAAATTTAAAAGAAAAAAGCCCACAATATTTCCTATCAAATCACATAGGAGTATGCGGACTACTTTGGATAATTATATTTTTATATTATTCAAAACCTAATTTTTCTAAACTTCCTGCCTGTCATTTGACAACTTTATAAATCAATATGCCTAGCAGAGGTAGCAGAAGGAGACAGTCACTAAATACTGTTATTATTAGAAGTTCCTATAAAAGAGTTACAAGAGTTTACACTTACATATATATTTTTAAGATAGTTATATAATTATTTCTACATTTTACTGGTCTGTGATAGTATTTTTATTATGATATAGATATTTTAAAGTTAAGTTTATTTCTGTAAATAAAGGCAGAATCTGGGCTCTAAGACTATTGGGCTTTACCATCTTGAGTGAGAGCCACAGCAATGTGATATACAAAGACTATGGTATTAATTCCAGAAATACAAACTTTATCATGAAGTTTAAAATAAGGTACCAAACTTAAACTATTATCCTAGACTTCTCATACTCTTTCTTCCATGATGGCCATAGCCTCCAAAGAATGTTGATGAAATTATACCTTATAAAAACTTGAATTAAAATAACACTAGGCCTGGCTGGTTGATCATCAGACCAGCATATGGATGTTCCAGGTTCGATTCTCGGTCAGGGCACACAGGAGAAGTGTCCATCTGCTTCTCCACCCTTACCCCTCTTGCTTTTCTCTCTCTCTCTCTCTCTCTCTCTCTCTCTCTCTCTCGTTTTCTTCCCCTCCAGCAGCTGGGGCTTGATTAGAATAAGTTGGCCCCAGGTGCTGAGGATAGCTCCATGGCTGAGGGGTCCATGGCCTTGCCTCAGGTACTAAGAAGAGCTCAGCTCCTGAACAACAGAGCAACACCCGAGATGGGCAGAGCACCCCTGGTGGGCTTGCCAGGTGGATCCCAGTCAGGGCACATGCGAGAGTGTGTCTCTTTGCCTTCCTTCCTCTCACTGAATAAACAAACAAACAAATAACATTAAATATCTTCCAACTGTCAAAATGTAGTATATTGAAAAATGTCACAATGCACTAATCCCACTACAAAATACAGGTTAGGGCTTAATGTTAGATTATATCATTTCTTTTTTTACATTACTTAGGGAAGAGTTGAATTTTTAATCTATTTTCTCTCATGTGAAATACTAGATTATATCACTGTTGTCCTTAACAAATTCCCTTCATCCTAACAAACATAAAGCACTCTCTAATTTTCTCCAAAGCATGGTCTTAATCAGGAGTTTCTTCTCTACACATGATTATAATGCATAATTAGAAGGTACTAAGGTAACTTTATGCTAATTTTTATCAAAATAGCTGTATGAAAATTAAATATATTAGATGACTTACAAACTGTCCTATGTAAAAAAAAGGGGGGGGAGGGGGAGAGAATACATTCTTTAAGAAACATTTATTAAATATCTGCCCTGCATTACTGAGATGAGTAAAACCAGAGCCCAGCTCTCAAGGAACTGAGAGACCACCAGGGTGGGGAGTCTGGTGTGTAAACAGATGATTACAATGTAACAGGGCAACAATAGAGGTACTGCAAATGACTAGAAAGTTCAGAGGTGGGAGGGCAAAACAGGAAGTGATAACTCAACCTGTACAACTTTTTTGTTTTTTTTTTAAGTACTTACACCTCATCTCCCCCCACAAAATAGCCATTTTAGCTAATATAATGAACTGAAATTCAAATTATTTTCATGCAAAATCACTCTCTATTTACCTAGGACAAGATAAAAAGAGCATACAGGTCTACAAGACATGTTGACAAGTCTGGAGTCTCTACAGATGTAAGCTGAAATGGATCATCTTTTTAGAAGACTATATCTTCTGGAAGGCAACATGAAATTTCTCCTACTCCTGTTACTTTTATAAAAATTATATGCATTGGGAATTTATTCCAGATATAAGAAAACGTACATTCACACCAAATCTGTACACAAATGACCATAGACTCTTTATTCAAAATAGCCACACACAAAAACTAGAAATAACACAGATGTCCCTCAATGAGTGAATGGTTAAACAAACTGTGGTTCATCCACATTTCTCAGCAATAAAAAAAGAATGAACACTTGATACACACAACTTGGGTGAATATCCAGGGAAAGGTGCTGAGTGAAAAAAGGCAGTATTAAAAGGTTGCATACTGTCTGATCCCATTTCTACAACGTTTCTGAAATAACAAAATTTTAGAAATGGAGCCAAGGCTGGGAGGGAGGTATCGTTGTGAAGGAGCAGTGTGAGGAAGCTCGTGGTGATGGAACTGCTCGGGGTCTTTTTTTTTTTTTTTAATTGATTTTAGAAAGAGAGGAAGGGGGAGAGAGAGAGAGAGAAACATCAATTTGTTGTTCCACTTATTTATGTATTCACTGGTTGATTCTTGTATTTACCCTGACTGGGGATCAAACCCATAAGCCTTGACATATCGGGACAATGCTCTAACCAAGTGAGCTAGCCGGCCAGGGTCAAGTGTTCTGTGTCTTGATTATGGTGGTGGGTACCTGAACCTACACAAGTGAAAAAAATTTTACTGAACTACATACATGCACACATGTGTGCACACACATATATGTACACACACATGAGTGCAAGGAAAATTGTGGAAATCTGAATAAGATCAGTAGATTGCATCACTGGTCTTATCCTGGTTCTGATATTGTACTAGGGTTTTGAAAAAATACTACTTTGTGGGAAACTGGGAGAAGTATACATGGAATCTCTCTGTACTATTTCTTACCAATTCATGCAAATCTATAATTATCTCAATAAACACTTTTAAATTATTTTACAATTTAAATTAAAAGTTATGTTTGTGATATATTATTAAATGCTATGGGCACAATGTGAGAGAGTTCACTATCATGTACAACATGAGCATTAAAAAAAAAAGAGAGCATCCACTAGGATCTCTCCCATCTCCTCAAAAGCACACCTTGCACAGAGCTGGATTATTCAAGGACACAAGAACTCTACCTATAGTGCTTGCAGACTGTATCTGAACTCAACTGGTAAATCTGAATTTTCTAGCAGCCCCTAAGGGACTATTCCTTGTTTATAAAACTCGCCATAGGGCAGTGGGTAAAACGAACTTAATTTTCAATCCATTTTGTTAGCCAGTATAATAGATAAAGAATCCTCATTAGCTAATTTACTGCCTGATAAACTTTAACTATCAATTTTCAAAACAACACCAAACCTAAGATGTTGCAGGACATAGAGGCATCAATTGAACTAAAGTGACCTGAATCTAGAAATATGTTAATTATCTGATGCTGATTATCTGATGCTGAAAGAGATTATTAGAGGAATTCCAACGCAGTTCCCTAAAACCCTCGTTCTTGCTGGGTCCACCGAGGGGCTGAGCTCCTGACCACATTCTGACACAGGCAAAGGCCTCTCTCTCATCCCCTTAGGCTCTTCAGGATCTAAGGCACTTTTGATAAAGATTGTCCTTATGATCAAGGCATCGATTATACCTGTGTCTTTCAGCACAGGTAGGAATGTATTTCAGGTAAGAGAATTCTGCTTTTGAAAAGTGATCCAGAGTCTTTCAAGTAAAAAACGTTTCTACAGAAACACTCTTTAGAATAAAGCGCCTAAGAGGCGGAAAAGCTTTTCATGTAGAGAGAGTCCCCTTATTCTCCCTAAGTCCATGAAAAATAGTGCTGTGCTGATCATTTCGCGACACAACGAAAAAGAGTTATGTTTGTCTGTGAACCGTAAAAAGAAAGGTGGGACAAAAAAAAAGCCATGAAGTAAGACTACCATTCCAGCTTTACTATCATGGCCCACGAGATGAAGGGGCCTTTGTTTATATGTAGTGGGTATGAAGAAGCAAAAAGCACAGTTTATAACCAGAAGGTGACTAAGAGGTTCTAGGAGCATGACTCACCCTGAACTTGTTTCCTAAGCACCAGAATGGAAATCATGATTCCTCCTTTACCAAATTCACTAGACTGTTATGAAAATCCAATGAGAAAATACATACAAACGCTTTACGTTTTTAAAGCGCTGTACAGAGATATGGGATTCTTGTTAATAGTCTAAAGAAGAGTCATCTGTTAAAAAGTCAATGAGAATACTAACTTAAATTCTGAAGTGTACTCCTAAATCAAAACATTACCTGAATATTTGTTGATAAGAAGGGAAAAAAATGCAGAAAGACAATTTAATTGTTGAACCAATTTTCTCTGAGAACTCATAATTGACCTAGATAGAATTCTATCAGGTGCAATAGGTGATAGGAGAAAAAAATACTAGGATAATTATAAAATAATTTGGTCTCATGAAAGTGAATAGTCAAAGTGAGATTTCTGGCAAGGAACCTTTATAACTCATTAATCAGCTTGTGTTTATTTAGATGGAAATCCTACCATTTTTTCTTTTTTAATTAAGCTATGCATTTGCAAGGGCTGATGGTCCCATTTTACATTTATGAAAAGTGGAGAACAAAGAGAATCACTCAAGTCTCAGCATTTTAATACATACAGGCTGATTTTACATAATTAATGCCAGCACACCTGGTGCAAGGAAACACCCAACCTGGATGGCACGTCTGTGGGCAGCCCAGGATCTTTGCCAGATTCAGAAAAGAGGCTTATTTGAGTTCCTTGCAAATTCAAGCCAAATCTTCAGATCCACCCAACGGCTTGGCTGCACACAGTGACTAGGCAACACTGCCTTCCAGTGGCAACAATATGTTTTTAAGACTCAAAAACCACAGAGTATATATAGTATTTCAAATAGGTGGTGTCTGTTTACCCTCAGGCTTACAGAAACACCGAAAGATTCTTTTCAAAGCTATAGTGTGTAGACACTAATTAAAATTCCACTATCAGTAATAGTTTTTCTTAGTACTTGTTGAAAAAATGTCAGAACCCTACCTCTCTTTTGCAGATGGGATTCCTACTCAGAGCAATTTCCTATTCAGGTAATGTCACAGGATAACTGAACTGACTTGATTGCAGTAATCCTGTATCTCATCATCACATAGATGTAGCAGCCTAGCCCTGTGGTGGCGCAGTAGTGAGAGCACTGGCCTGGGACACTGAGGCCACTGGTTCAAAACCCTGGGCTTGCCCAGTCAAGGCACATACAACAAGCAAGCAAAGAACAACTAAAGTAAAGCAACTATGAGAGTCAATACTGCTAATTTCACAACCTCCTCTCTCTGTAAAATCAATTTTAAAAAAAGATATAGAAAAACCAATCTGATGCTTTGCAAAGTGACTTCTTTGCAAAGATTATTTAATGAATTTATGAAAGTTTCTGTTTTCCCTGATTAAAACAAGTCCACCATGCCTTTCTTAAATTTCCCTTATGTTCTCCAAAATGTCTAACACAGTATCAAGGATATTCTGGATATTTGAGAAATAATTGTTGTGTTGCATTTTTTTAAGTCTATGCTAACTAAGAAATGTCATTCTCACTTTAAGTCTCTGAGCCCAAAAATATCTTCTCTAGTTATCCTCCACTCTGAATTCTCTATTCCCGCTGGCCAGTCTGAAACCTCTCACTGAGTTGATAAAATGTATCTTCATTATTTTTATCTGTGGCTTAATTGTCACTTTCCTGTCTGTCTCATGGCTTTGTCTTTTGAAATCCACATCCCTGGTGCTAGCATTCATTCTCCTGAGTTGCTCTTGCCACATAAATATCTTCAGAATTAATCTTTTTAAGGGGTCTGAGCAAGTTATACCAAACCTGATAGAAAAGCTGATAGAAAAACAAGTAGTGATTTGGACAGACAGTACAAAAAGAAAAGAAAAAAGGAGGTGGCTCTTAGATAAATCCCACTCACCCACCCAGATAAGAGAAATGCAACTTAAAATTTAATACGGAAACACGCTTTATTAACCTAGCAGATTAGTAAAGTTTCAAAAAATGTGAATGCACATTCTGTAAGTGAGGCTGTGATGAGTCTTAAATTGGTACAAATTCTGTGAGTATAATAGTCTGAATAATGGCCCCACAAAGATGTTCATATGCTAACTTGGAACCTGTGAATATAGTACCTTTATGGCAAAAGGGCTTTACAGATGTGGTTAATGTATCTTGAAATAGGCAGACTATTCTGAATTATCTGGGTGGACTCAGTATAATCACCAGGATCCTTATAAAAGGGAGTCAGGAGTGTCAGAGTCAGAGAAGATATGATGTTGGTAGCAGAGGTCAGAGAGGAATTTAAAGATGCTACACTTCTAGCCCTAAAGATGGAGGAAGAGACCACAAGCCAAGGAATGCAGGCAGCCTATAGCAGCTGGAAAGGCAAGAAAATGGGTTCTCTCATGGAACTGCCACAAGAAATTAAGTCCTGTCAACATCTTGATAATCAGACTTCTGACCTCCAATACTCTAAGATATAATTTTGTGTTGTTTTAAGCAACGAAGTTTGAAGTAATTTGTTACAGTGGAAATAGGAAACTAAGAGAGAAAGCAATCCGGCAAACTATAAATGCATATATTCTTTGGTCCAACAACTCTACACATCTAGAAGTTTAACCAAAGATATAGTCACATACATGAAAGAATGAAGCATGTTTTGCATTGTTGCTTGCAACAGCAAACAACTGGAGCCCCTGTAAATGTCCATCAAAAGGAGACTGATTAAATATTGATACCTCCACACAACATATTATTATGCAGCCATAATAAATGAATAAAAATGTTCTTTATGTCATGAGATGACAAGCTTGTCAAGATAAAGTAAATGGAGAAAAGGAAGATGTTTGTACAGTGGCTACAGGATGCCAACAATCTTATAAAAATGAGGAGTAGGGAAAACACATACAGTACTTATTTACATATGTGTACATCAATATCTCTGGAAGAATTAAGTAAGAAATTGATAGTTTCTGTTGCTTATGGGGAAGGGAACTAGATGGCTAGACACTAGAAGAGAAAGACTTCTTAACAAATATCTTTTACATTTTGGTGAAATGAAGATATGTAATATGAATAGATCACCTATTCAAAAATTTAAATAAAAGCAAAAAGAGTAGGCCTGGCCAGTTGGCTCAGTGGTAGAACATCAGTCCAGCATGTGGGTGTCTGGAGTTTGACTCCCGGTCACACAAGAGAAGTGACCATCTGCTTCTCCACCCTCCCTCTTCTCTCTCTCTCTCTCGCTCTCTCCCCTTCCCATAGCCATGGCTCAAACAATTGTAGCAAGTTGGCCCTGGGCACTGAGGATGGCTCTATGGTCTCACCTCAGGTCCTAAAAAAAATAACTCGGTTGCCAAGCAACGGAGCAGTGGCCCCAGATGGGCAGAGCATCGCCTGGTAGGGGGCTTTGCCAGGTGGGTTCTGGTCAGGGTGCATGTGGGAGTCTGTCTCTGTCTCCTTGCCTCTTACTTAAATAATAATAATAAGTATCAGTTAAACAAGAAAGAAATTATGCAGCTTGACTGGAGTCATCCGCCAAGTCAATAAAGATGCCATTATCATCAGTGGGTCTTTGCAGAACCTTGCATTCATTTGAGGCAGGCAGTGCCATGAATTCCAATCATTCTAGAGCCATGGCAGTGGATTCACGGTGTGCTATGTGACCTAAGGAGCAGGATGACGGAGTGACCTCATACTCAGGTGGGTCCTGATGGAGCTGTGTGGCCAGCTGGAACCACAGCTAACTTTACATGGTCTCCCAATGAGAATTTTACTTGCTTTAAGTCATGGGCAAGGCTTCTTTCGGCGTCCCTGCCGAAACCTGTCCAGTCTCAGACACCCTATAAGTAGAATTGCCAGAGTCAACAAATAAAACTACAGGGTGCCCTGTTGAACTTCAGTTAAATAATGAATAATTAAAAATAAAAAGGTTTTTTAAAAATAAAAAATATAGCCGATATTTTAATTATTTCCACTTTTAATTAGTTGTCATTTATCTAAAATTGAAAATTAACTAGGCATCCTGTATTTTGTTTGACAATGTGACAGCCGTGGGCCGCAGGTGAGGACAGACGAGCCCACGCAGACATTCCACTCACAGCCACCATCGCTCTCCCTTTCGTGACACTGAACATACCCTTCCGACGGGAAGGGATAGAGAGCTGAGACAGGTTTGCATGATAAGGCATGACTTTGCCCAGGCGGCGTCACTGGCCAACGACCAAGGTACAAGGCTTCAAGTTAAAGTCTCTTAGCTCACTGCTGGCCCTTAGAGCTTCTCCTGATGGTAATGTGTGGAATGCTTTAGAAGAATTTGAAATGGAGCTGGGAAGGGTCGGCCAAGCCAGAGAAATATTCTCCCAACCCAGGTAATAAACGTATTTCTTCTCCTAAATACCGTTAAAGATGTTTAAAAAAAAAAAAATCTTAAAAAAAAAAAAACCTTTAAGCTGACCTCCTGCCAAAGTACACATCAATTATACAGCTTCAGTCAGGCGGATGCTCGAGGAAAGGGGGATAATGTTACACCCAGCTGGGCACTTTGTAGTTAGCACAAATGTAATATAAAGCACAGCAGAGTTCGTCAAGTGTCTGTCTGGATTTTCAGTTTTCATTAGCGCTATAATTAAAACCACATTTTCAGCTCTATTACCTGTAACAAGAAAGGAATGAGAAATGAGGTTGTCAAGGTCAGGCTTTTCCAGATATTTATACTGAGTATCTGCAGGCCACAAGTTGTTGAATTTGGTGTAAACCAGAGCGACGGCTGAATGTCGCACAAGGACCCATCCTGTGTGGCTTGAAGGGCACTCTCATGAGGTCACTTCCTTTGCATGGCCACTGGACCGTGTATATCTACAGCACACGAGGACCAAGAGGATGGGCAGATGGACAGATGGGTGAATCCACTGTCAGTCCCAGGAGAGGGTTCTCTCATTAAGACCAAACTGGCCACACATCCTAAAACCGTCCCAAAGACTACCCTCAGACATAGTTGTTGAAGACAAGAATCTTAAAAATCTTAAAAGGCTATCTTCCTACCTTGACTGTAAATGTGCAAGAGAGGGCTGGATGGGCATTTCTCCACCTTTGCACACTCTTCACAGAGGCCTCACCGTGTGCGGCAAATGCTGTTGGCTTGGCCTTGAGAATAGACCCAGAACTCACCCACTTCTCACCACCACCTGGTTCACCGCTCCACCATTTCTCCCCTGAATTCTGGCACAAGTCTCCTTGCTTCTGCCTCACACTCCTTGCTACAGTCTGAATGTCTATGCCCCCCACCCCAATTCACAGGTTAAAAAGCTAACCCCTCATGTGATGGTCTTAGGAAGTTGGGGGCTTTGGAAGGTGATTAGGTCATCAGGGTGGAGCCCCATGAATAAGATTAGTGCACTTATAGAAAAGACTCCAGAGAGCTAGCTCCCTTGTCCCTTCTACCATGTGAGAACACAATGAGAAGGTGGCTGTCTCTATGAACCAGGAAGACAGGTCCCTACCAGACACCAAATTCACTGGCAACATGATCTTAGATTTCCTAGGCTGCAGAACTGTGAGAAACAAATTTCTGTTGTATATCAGTCCCCCAGTCTGTGATATTTTGTTACAGTAGCCAAATGGACTAAGACACTCCCCACTACCACACAGACACCCCACCATCTGTTCTCAACAGAGCAGCCAGATCATGTCACCACTCCTCAACACAAAGCCCTCCAGTGGTTCCAGCTATTAAGATTATTCAGAGTAGAAACTGGTACTCCCACAGTGGCCCTCAAGCCTCCACTTCCTCTAGCCTCTTGTTACTTCTCTAATTGCACCTCCCACTATTCTCCACCCTATCACTCCATTCTAGGCACAATCCGCTGCCTGGAGTTCTCTTTCTCCTGTTGTCTGTATCACTTACTCTTACTCAAAAACCACCATTTTTTGCAGTGAGGATTTCCCTGATCACTCTACTTCATAATGCAAACCAACAGCTCCCCACCCACACTGCCCACCCTGGCATTCCCTACTTCCCTTGTCACTTCTATTTTTCTCCATGGCACTCATCATCATGTAGTCTATAACATATTGTTTGTTTATTAATTAATTAATTAATTAATTTACTTATCTATTTTCTGTAAATGTCTGTCTCTCTTCATTTCCCAAATGTAAATTTCTTAAGAACAGCGACTTTGTCTGTGTTTGTCCACTGCTGTATCTCCAGTACTTAGAAAGACCTAGGCACATAATAGACCTTTTACAAATGTTTGATGAATGAATGAATGAATGAATGAATGAAAGAAAAATAAATACATGCAGTCAGGAGATGGCTCAAGCTAATACCAAGTGGGTCCTTTTTGGGTGAGTGATCACTAGGTCCCTATGGACAACCCAGCTAAAAAGTGCAGGAACCATCTGCTTGTGGACCCTCAACCCAAAGATGGACTTCAGGCAAGTGCTTGTTTTCTGGCAAACTTTAAAGTAGCTGAGACACATCCTTACCCACCAGGACTGCCCTTGGAAAGTTAACTGGTAGTACCTCTCGGTAGGTGGGAGCTGCACTCCTCTCACCGTGGGGGTGGTAGAAGGTTCTCCTACAATGCTGTTCCCCTTTCATTCCAGCCCAAGTTCTATGTAGGTTACACTCAAGTAGCAAGTACAGTACAGTGGTCCCTCTTCTATCGCAGGGTTTAGGTTCCAGAACCTCCTGCGATAGGTGAAAATCTGTGAAGTAGTGACCTTATATTTATTTTATTATTTATATATATTTTAAGGCATTATAAACTCCCCAACAGTCTTATAAACTTTTCCACGTTATTAACCTTTCCCACACCTAGTTTGCTTATTTTATCACAAAATAGTTAAAATAATAAATATACTGATATATAAAAATACCTATATACCGCAAAAGCCCACAATATAGCGAAAAATCCACGATACAAAATTAGATACATACAATTTTAAAATCCACGATACAGTGAGACTGTGAAAAGTAAAGGGTGATATGGCGAGGGACAACTGTATTGGGCTCTGATGATTTATGTGACAACTTGGCTGCTCAGAAATGTGGTCAAATATTATTCTATTTGATACTTCTGGGAGGGTGTTTCTGGATGAGATTAATGTTAAAATGGATGGACTTTCAGTAAAGCAGATTGCCCTCCCTAATATGGATGGGTCTCATCCAATCAGTTGAAGATCTGACTAGAACAAAAGATTGACACACCCTGAGCAAGAGGGAATTTTGCAGCAGAAAGCCTTTGAACTTGCTCTGCAGCATCGACTCTTGCCTGGTCTCCAGCCTACAAACCCACCCTGCAGATTTTGGATTTAACAGCCTTCCATAATCATGTAAGTCAATTCCTTAAAATAAATCTCTTTATATAGAGATAGACATAGACATAGGCATAAACTTGGACATAGACATTAATATAGATATATAGATACAGAGAGATAGCTACATAGACAGGTAATCTCCTATTGGTCCTATTTCTCTGGAGAATAATGACCAAGCTGCTCCAAGGTACTTAGTTCTCTGAAAGATCAAGTCTCCTGCAGGAAATAACCGTCTTCCAAGTGCCAGTGCTATTGGAGCCTGAGCCTCTGTCACTGACAGGAATTCTTCCTTCTGTCCATACACAAATACTTACCTAGCCCATGGGCATTCCAAAGGATATGAGCTGGCCACCTCCCTAGCCTAAGGGCAGCAGAGAATCCCATATTACAAAAACTGCTGATGTGCTGCTGTGCTAAAAATTACAAGGGATATTTTTCTTATTTCTGTCACTGTCATGGACAATCCTCGCAGGTACAATGATGTTAATTCTTATATTACATGCAAACATTACAGCAGCACTTGGAGCAAACATGCGGCTGAAAGCTAAGAAGCCAGATTGAAAGTAGAGTGGTTAAGAAAGTGGGCCCAAAGACTCCAGTCCCTCCTCTGCTACAAACCAGCTGAATAAAATATGTCCATTCCTTAAGCCTCAGTGCCCCCGTCTTCAAAGTGGGATTATAGAAGTACTTACCCCACAAGGTTGCAAATAAGACCATTGTAATGGGGGGGAGGGGGGGGATGTGAGCAGCACACACATCTCCATGCCTGGTACATGGCCCATGTTCTGTGAATGTTACTATTATCATTACAGCATGATCCCAGTCCTAAAGAGTCTTCTAGAAACTCAATGTGACACTTTGTTGAATGGTATTAATTCAGCTATGACTCTGTGAGTTTCAAGCAAAGAACAGAAAAAAACATGGGAAAGACATGGAGCCCCAAAGAGCTGTTGCTGGATATGTGATGAATGGGAAGGTGTTGCACTGAATGAAATGTAGAGCTTTGAATGGGAAGCGTTCTTAGAGGTCATCCTGCCCATCACAAAGGAGTCTCTTCTACAACAACCCCAGAAGTGGTCACACCACACATGGATCCACTCCACAGGGACTGGGAGAAGCCGAGTTCACTGCGTGGCTAGGCAGACTCAACTGGGAAGAAACTGTACAAGTTATTCATGGAGAATAAGTGATTAACAAGTCAACAAACAAATGCATATGTGCCAGGAAGGAAATAATCAGGGTACTTGAATGGTTCAAAAGTGGGTGTGAAATGTTCAGAATAGGCAAAGCCATAGAGACAGAAGGTAGATTGAGCAGTGGTCCCCAACCCTGGGGCCGTGGACCAGTACCAGTCCGTGGGCCATTTGGTACCGGTCCGCAGAGAAAGAATAAATAACTTACATTATTTCCGTTTTATTTATATTTAAGTCTGAACGATGTTTTATTTTTAAAAAATGACCAGATTCCCTCTGTTACATCCGTCTAAAACTCACTCTTGATGCTTGTCTCGGTCACATGATACATTTATCCGTCCCACCCTAAAGGCCGGTCCGTGAAAATATTTTCTGACATTAAACCGGTGTGTGGCTCAAGAAAGGTTGGGGACCAGAGGATTAGAGGATGCTGTGGGATGGCTGGGAGGAATGGGGTTGGGGAGTGACTTCTTAAAGGTATGGGGTTTCTTTGGGGAGTAATGGAAATGTTCTGAAGTTAGGTAGTGGTGATAATTGTAAAACCTTGTGAATATACTAAAACCTACTGAATTGTATGTACACTTTTAAATGGTGAATCTATGCCATATAGAATATCCTTATATGAGTCAGAACACAATTTAAATTTTCTAATTAAAACAAAAAAAGCTGGGGTGGACAGACCTGTTCTAGCTACAGTAGACAAAGGAGAAAGCCTCTCTGAGGAATTTGCATGAAGCAAGGGACTAAGAAAAGAGAAGAAAGCCACCGTGGAAAGACATAGGGACAGACTCACTGAGCACATGCACGGGCATGGAGGGTGGACCAGCTCTGATTTGGCTGAATGGTGGGGAAGAAGTGAGAGGCAAGGTGGATGGGTCAGAAGAGGCTAATATCCTACAAGTCTTCGTAAGCACAGTAAGAAAGGGGGTGTTCATTCCAAATGAGATCAAAAACCGCTGGAGGCTTTTATGCCAAATAATGCACTGCTCCAATTGCCATTTTTGAAAGATCACTTACTGCTTCCTGCACACAAAGCATCAGTTACTGAGTGGCAGGGCCAACACAAGGTATAAAACATTAAAGAGGTTAATTCTCACTTGGTAGAGCTTGCACATTTTTAACAAAAGCTGAACCAAAGGATACAAATTTGAAGATGAGTTTATTCATAAGAAAAAAACATTATTAAAGCAACATGAAAACAATGTGGACTTAGTGTCTATTCCAAAATGCACCTTATCTCCTTTCCCATAAATTATATAGCAATAAAAAGACACTTACTCTCCACTACCCAGCTTTTTGACCATTGCAATGCTATTATTAAAACACGAGCGCCCTCTACAGTTATGAGCCTAGATTGCTGCTTACTCTTGAACTAAGTGAGCCTGAAAAAATGTCTACTTTTATTAATAGCATGACTGAAAAATTGTCACCTCCCAAACCCACGCCATCCATTATAAGCCAGCTCTTCCAAAACTTTCTTGAAAACCAAAGAAAAATATAAAAGGGAAGTAAAATTGGCAGCTTTCTTGGACAAGTGTAACGTAAGCACAGAGATTCAACTGTCTGCCTTTTGGGCAATATGTTCCCTCCAAAGCCCAAAAAGAGGGAAGTGGGGAGAGAGTGTGTCTGTGCCTGTGTCTGTCTGTGTACACATGTATACACATATATTCTCACAGCTAACCAATGTTCTACTTCATTATGTAGTTGCGAGAATAGAACCCATCTTTGAATGATCATCCCGTGTTCAAAAATACTTGGTATCAAAGGCAATGAAGGGTACTTGCCATAAAACAATAAAGTGTCCAGGTAAGGGACTGGCTTCCCCTGGCCGGAGGAAGAAGGCCCCTGGAAACCACCAGTTGAACAAGGGCGTGGCCATGTTTGAAAACGCAATGGATGTGTGAGTGGAAAAGTAAGGAGATGAATAGAAACATAAAAATCTGGTATGAGTTGGTAAAGAAACAAAAATATCCAAGAGAAGGATTAAAAGTGATTATGCAGAGAGAGGCATCTATGCAACAGCTGGAGAGGGGGTAAGAAAAGGCTGCTTGTCCACGACATTGAGGTTGTTCAACCAGAGCTGGGCAGCCTGGGAAATGGGAAGTCATCATTTGTAAAATGCATTTATTGCTCCCTGCGTGGTCTACTCCTCACTCCCAATATTCTCAGGCAAATTTTCTTTGGGAAGGATGGACAAAGGGGGTCATCAAATACAGCCTTCAAGTTCAGAGTCCATCTCACTGTAAAACTTCCAAGGCCCCCTTAAGTACCAAGAAAGGAGAAATGTCCCTGAGAGTCACAAGAGGTGTGGGCGGGTGGTGGTAGAAACACAGACTCCATCCTGCAACCCTGCTTTCCACTAACACAGCCACTAAAAACTGAAATCTGTTCACTAGACAAAATATGGTCAAACATTCCTGCGCGCTCTATCCTTTAAACGGATTTAAATATTGGCCTGTCCTCTCCGTGTTTGTTTTGGTTCCCTCGGCCCACATTGGAGTCCATGGGCTCTTTCACTCACTCATCATCTCACCTCCTGCTGCTTGGGCTGAGGATAGAGTAATAACTCAACGAGCTGCTCAGGGCTTCCCCTCAGCCGGGGGCTGCACAGCGCCGTGTTCCCCGCTCAGGCATTCCAGCGGCGCGGAGCTCCACGCCCCTCTGGCCGCGGGAGGGACCCTGCTCACGCTGGCTCCCCTGCCTAAATGAAAACAACTTGGGGAGCAGTGAGGAAAGCACTAAGAAAGCACATTCATGTCTCCTCATTGGTTCTCACTGACACTTTCTTCCGAAGTGGTACCGCTTGCAGTCACCACTTCAGCTGCAGCAGTCGGTGAGCGGTTCAGAAGCAGCTGAAAAGGAAAGGTGCAATTATATCTCAATAAAGCTGGGGGAGGGGGAGAAAAAGTGACTGTCATGGAGAGGCTGGTTGATAGATTGCTTAAAAATAAATTCCTGATTCTCTTTTCCCTTAGAGCAACCTGCCGTGGCCTTTGGCACGCTTCCCTTGTGCCCTTGCTCTACTTGTGTCTGAGCTGAAAGGGTCTGCTGGAGTCCCAGGGCGTGGTTTATTACCCGCCATTTGTCTCCCTCGAGGACGGAGGAGGTGGGGCCGGGTACTGATGCACACGGTGGGATGTGTTTCCACCCAGAGCTCTCCAGAATAAAGAGCTTTCCAAGTGCTTCCCAACAGTGATTTAGTCATCAATGGATGTTAATATGTTTTTTATATATAAAAAGCCATTTCCCTGTCAGGGCACAAAGGAGAAGCGACGGTCTGCTTCTCCTTCATCCCCTCACCTTTTGCACCCAGCCTCCAACTGCCCTCTCTTCTGGCAACCAGCAGTCTGAGCTCTGTATCTCGAAGCCTGTTTTTATTTTGTTTGTTCATTTATTTTGGTCTTTAGATTCCACATATAAGTCAAATCACATAGTATTGGTCTTTCTTTGTCTGACTTATTTCACTTAGTATAATACCCTCTAGGTCCATCCATGCTGTTGTAAGTGGTAAAATTTCATTTTTTTGTGTGGCCAAGTAATATTTCATTGCATAAATGTACCACTGCTTCTTTCAGCCACTCGTCTATTGACGGGCACTTGGGTTGCTTTCATATCTTGGCTTTTGTAAATAACACTGCAGTGGACATAGGAGTATATATGGATATATTCCATGTAAAGTCCTTTTATAAAATCCACATTACATTGAGAAAACATCTTTTTCTCTAATATCAAGTCTTCTCCAGGAAATCACTAGGCTTTGGGGTCCCCCTAGGCTTGTTTTAGACCCTTATTCATTAAAATGGTGCTTCATTGATTTTGGATAGTACCTTTAAAGCTTCTCTCTGTTTTAATAGGGGAAAGGATTGTTTTTTTCTTCCAAAAATTTATGCTTAAAAATTGGTCTTTTATTTACTTATTTTATTAAGTGAGAGGCAGGGAAGCAGACAGACAAACTCCCACATGTGCCCCGGACCCAACTGGCAAGCCCCCTATGGGGCAATGCTCTGCCCATCTGGGGTCACTGCTCCGTTGTTCAGGCAACCAAGGTATTTTAGTGCCAAAGAGAGGCCATGGAGCCATCCTCAGCACCTGGAGTCAACTTGCTCAAAACCATTCAAGCCATGGATGCAGGAGGGGAAGAGAGAGAGAAAGAAAAAGAGAAAGAGAGAGAGAGAGAGAAGGGGAAGAGAAGGGGGGAGAACTACAAACTGGTAGTCACAAAATAGTCACAAGGATGTAGAGTAAAGCATAGGGAATATAGTTAATAATACTGTAATAACTATGCATGGTGCCAGGGGGTGCTTGACATATCAGGGAGAACACTTTGTAGAGTATATGGTTGTCTCACCACTATACTCTGCGCCTGAAACTAATATAAAATAATATTGAGAGTAAACTATAATTGAAAAATGAAAAAAAAATCGGTGTAAAAAAAATGGAATTTATGTGTTTATTACTTGGCTTTAGCACTAGTCCAGACACTCGGCTCTTTCCACAGGACTAAGTTTGGAACTGCTGCGTAATGAGTGCAAATAAGAGGAGCGGGACTGCCGGAACATGGTGGAGACCAGAAGACTGGGATGATTCAGGAAAAGGGCAGCCACCGGCAATTGGGAAGGCGGCCAGTTCTCTGAAAAACAATCCAAAAATAACAGGCTGAAAGCCAACAGTACAGGATTATAATAGACATCAATAGACACTGACCATATGTACAGAATGGTGAAAGACAAAAAAAATAATACGGTTAACGATCCTAAAAATGGTAAGATGGGTAAAGTAAGGATGAGCAAGGAAGTCACAAGGAAAACTACATCATATGGTCTGTTTTGGCTACTAATTCTAAGCAACACACTTATAATGATATGCTCTTATCCAACTGACCAGCAAAGCTTTGGAAAGTACTAAAGAGTTGAACAGAAACTATTTTTACATGGAATACATATAGAGAAAGAAATAGAACACTGGGTAAATTGATAAAGCTAAGCCCATAAAGACACAAAGTGCCACTAGATCTTGAGGGCAAGATCTAAGTAACTACCCTCCCACTCCCCACCCTCTGCAGACGCAGAGATTATAAAAACCATGCCCCAAATAACCAACCAGCCTTGTTGTTGTCCTTTGAATTCTTTTGGCATGCAGTCAGCAGTTATTGATAATTCAGCTCTGGCAACAGCAGTAGAGACTGTCAGAAGTTTGACTGTGTCTTAAATTGAAAGCTCCAAAGGGCAGGAACTGAGATTTCCTGGTTCACCCATACGATAGCACAGAACCCCAGCAGATAAGATTTTCAAGCAATGCCTTTATTTTCCTATCGCTTCCCGTTTTTCAATTTGTTTGCTTGCGATATGTATGCATGTAGTTTGCAGATAATGAGAGTTAATATTTAGTAAGTGTTTGCTTTGTGCCAAGCACCATCCCAAATGCTGTGCACACAATTCATTCATTTAACCCTCACGATAACCCTATGAGGAGGTACTAGGCTAGCTCCCTCTCTTTGCTGGATGAAAAGGCCAGTAAGACTATTATTTATACTCTCTATCTCAAGCTCCAATTCGACCGGCCGGCAGAAATTACACTCCTAGCTAATTCCAGTTACATTTAGCTATTTCCATTTTTTATTAACTTCTTCTTTTTTTCAAAGTGAGAGGAGAGCATATAGAGAGAGACAGACTCCTGCATGCACCCTGACCAGGATCCACCACCTGGCAACCCCTCATCTGGGGCTGATGTGCTCAAACCAATTAGGCCATGGTTGCAGGAGAAGAAGAAGAAGAGAAAGAGAGAGAGAGAGAGAGAGAGAGAAGGGGGGAGGTAGAGAAACAGATGGTCTCTTCTTTGTGTGCCCTGATGGGGAATAGAACCTGGGGCATCCACACACTGGAGTGAGGCTCTACCACTGAGCTAACCAGCCAGGGCCCATTTCAAGTTTCAAAACAATTCTGGAGTTTTCCCTCCCCCTTCTTTTTCGCTGGGTGTTTTTCAAGCTGCAGGGGCTCATGCAACAGCATCATGACACCAGGAGAACACATCTCGTCCCCTGTTGCTATCATCTCCCTGACACTGGCTTCTGCTGAATAGCTCCGCCCTGTTTGGTCTTCGGCTCTGATGAGTGACCTTCCAGGCCAGCATTTGCTGAAGGGGCTGAATTCCCATCTGGTCCCTGGCCACTCAGCACATATTGTCACCACGGATGGTCTCCGTACCAAGAGACCTTTCGGCTCCCTTACTCTTTCTCTGGCCCTTGGCTAACTTCTAGGCCAGGGGTTCCCAAACTTTTTACACAGGGGGCCAGTTCACTGTCCCTCAGACCGTTGGAGGGCCGGACTATAAAAAAAACTATGAACAAATCCCTATGCACACTGCACATATCTTATTTTAAAGTAAAAAAACAAAATGGGAACAAATACAATATTGAAAATAAAGAATAAGTAAATTTAAATCAACAAACTGACCAGTATTTCAATGGGAACTATGCTCCTCTCACTGACCACCAATGAAAGAGGTGCCTCTTCTGGAAGTGCGGCGGGGGCCGGATAAATGGCCTCAGGGGGCCGCATGCGGCCCGCGGGCCCGTAGTTTGGGGACCCCTGTTCTAAGCCCTTCCCGAACGATGCAAAACCAGTTATGCTCTCCAGAAGCTCGCTCAGCCAGGAAAACAGGCAGCTGTGGAGGCCTCTCTGTGCTGACACATACTGCTGCCTTACCTACACTTTTTCAGGGACCTCTCGCCAGCATTTGCCGTGCTATCTCAGACCTCACCCTGAACATAATCGCCAACTCCCTCTGTCCTCACTCTCCCTCAGAGATCTGAATGTCTTGCTCGCTGCCCTCCCCAACACATGCTCCCCAGGAAGGCGGTGGGCGAGGAGGCTGCTGCTTCCTCCAGGAACGCAGCAGCAACTCACACATACTTCTGCCTCTACCCACCTCTTTTGTCCACAGTTTCTCTCTTTTGCAGCTCATGGGGAAAAAAACCAACATGATTCCTTAAGTATTCTTCATAAATCTTACTTATACCCATAAAATGGCTTTCGAATTTAAAGTGAAGGGTCAGACACGTGTTCTCCAATTTCATACCACCAATCTTTCTCTAAGCAATAATGTCTATGGTAGAGCGTCAGCCTGGCGTGCGGAAGTCCCAGGTTCTATTCCCGGCCAGGGCACACAGGAGAAGCACCCATCTGCTTCTCCACCCCTCCCCCTCTCCTTCCTCTCTGTCTCTCTCTTCCCCTCCCACAGCCAAGGCTCCACTGGAGCAAAGATGGCCCGGACGCTGGGGATGGCTCCTTGGCCTCTGCCCCAGGCGCTAGAGTGGCTCTGGTCGCAACAGAGCGACGCCCTGGAGGGGCAGAGCATCGCCCCCTGGTGGGCAGAGCGTTGCCCCTGGTGGGCGTGCCGGGTGGATCCCGGTCGGGCGCATGCGGGAGTCTGTCTGACTGTCTCTCCCCGTTTCCAGCTTCAGAAAAATACAAAAAATAAAAATAAATAAAAAAATAATGTCTAGTGTCATGTGCCCAGGCTCTGGGCAGGGACTCGAGGCATAAAGGAGGCATAGGAAACATAAGAGAGGAGAGTACACACAATTTCTGACCCCAAAATATTATGCCCCACAGAACCATTAAGAAGAAAGATTAACAGTGATAAGGATAGTTGAAGGCACTCCATTCACTCTTAAAACAAAGGTAAAAACATCTCATTGGACTCATAAGACTACAGATTATATTATTTCATTTGTATGACATTCTTGCCAAGGCAAAACTATTCAGACAAAGAAACAGCTCATATCCATGAAATGGAATATTGTTCGGCCATAGACAGGAATGGAGCCCTGATAGATGCTACAGAAGGGGGTGAACCCCCAAAACATCATGCTAAATAAAAGAAACCAGGCACGAAAAGGTCACATATTTACTGTATGACTCCATTCAGATGAAATATCCAGAATGGGCAAATCCACAGAAACAGAATACAGACTGGTAGACTGGTCGTTGCTGGGGAGGGGTCGGGGAGAGTACGGGGGAGAAAATTGTAAGTAGTTTTGCTTTGAAATAATGGAAATGTTTTAGAAGTAGACAGAGGTGGTAGTTAAACACCATTGTGAATGTACTAAATACCACAGAACTGTTCACTTTAAAATGGTTAATTTTAAGTTATATGAAGTTCACTTCAATAAATCATCTTTTAAAAAATCAGTGGTCAAGCCCTGACCAGGTAGCTTGGTTGGCTAAAGCATCATGCTAAATCACAGAAGTTGTCAGTTCGATTCCCGATCAGGGCACATACAGAAACAGATTAATGTTCCTGTCGTCTCTATCTGTCTCTCTCTCTCCTTTCCTCTCTCTCTAAAATCAATAAAATAAACATTAAAAAAATTTTTTTTTAAAAAATCAGTGGTCAAGGAGGAGGCTTGACTACAAAGGGACACGGGGACCTCTGGGGGCGGTGATGGAACTGTTCTGCACCTTAAGTGTGGGGTGTTACACAACTGTCTACGTTTGTCAAATGTGCAGGACTGTGCACTAAAAAGGGTGAATTGTACCGTATGTAAATTACAGCTTAATTTTAAAATCAGTGAAAAAGAACTAGCCAACATAACGAAGCTAAATAAATGTTATTGACAAAAACCTGGTGCCTTGGCCAGTTGGCTGAGTGGTAGAGCATTGGCCTAGCGTGTGGAAGTCCCGGGTTCAATTCCCCGTCAGGGCCCACAGGAGAAGTAACCATCTGCTTCTCTGCCCCTCCCTCACCCCACCCCATCTCTATCTCTCTCCCTTCCCTTTCTGCAGCCATGGCTCAAGTGGTTTGAGCAATTTGGCCCAAGCACTGAGGATGGGTTTATGGCCATATCTCAGATGCTAAAATAGCTCAGTTTCCAAGCAATGGAGCAGCAGCCCCAGATGGGCAGAGCATCACTTGATAGAGGGCTTGCTGGGTGGATCCTGGTCGGGTTGCATGTAAGAGTCTGTCTCTCTGCTTCCCTGCCTCCCCACCTCTCACTTAATTAAAAAAACAAAAACAAAAACCTGGCTTAGATTATTACTGAAGAATAACGGCTAAATAGAAAGGACCATAGATATAATATAATAATGAGACTCATGGACATAGATAAAAGTGAAGTGGTTACCAGGAGGAGGTGGGGGGAGGGCAGCAAAGAGGGACAGATATACAGTGATGGAAAATGATTTGACTTTGGGTGATGGGCACACAACACAATCAACAGTTCGAATGCTATAGAGACGTTCACTTGAAACCTATGTGCTCTTACTGATCAATGTCACCCCATTAAATTTAATTTCCTACATTAAAAAAAAGACCATAAAAATATTTTCAATAATTTCATTTCAATAAAAGGAAAAATGCACTGACTATTATAGGGTGGAATTTTTCATCATCATGTTATTTACTGTGTAAGGATTTGATGTATGAACCTGTTACAGAACTTAACTAAGATTTTTTTATAAAAATGAAAATGTATCAGTAGCACATACTTTAAATGAAGAAAACTGCACATTTAAAAACTCCCATGGAAGTGTGAGGTCAAGGAGGTTATTTGTGAAGTAATGTAGCACAGAACTCCAAGGTCAGTTATAGCAAGACAGTGTAAATTATTATTTACATAACAGTTTCAAGCATAATATTCACTTCCAAGGTATTCTGACTATGCATCACTTCATAACAAAAGTAATTCATTAAAGTTATGTAATGAAACATAATTTTATCATTGTCTCTCGGTTTTGTGGGTGGAATGGTCTCAGCTGATGACATCACTTGGTGTCAGGCAGTTGCTTTGCAGTTGGCTGTCGTTTCAGTCTGAAGGCTGTGGTTTCAGTCTGAGGCTGCAATATGCTGGCAGTTGATGCTAGCTATTGACTGGGGTTCCGCAGGGGGCTATATAAGTGGCCTACATGTGTCTTGTTCATGTGACGTGAGCTCCACATGGCACAGCAGCTGAGTTCCCAGAGTGTCCCAAGAGCAAGCATTCCAAGAAACTTAGGCTGAAGTGGGAAGACCTTTTATGACCCAGGCTTGGAAGACATGCAGTGTTCCTTCCACCTCATTTACTGGTCAAAAAGGAAATCACAGGGCCAGTCTAGATTCCAGGAGAGGGAACCGCACTAGAGCATAAATACTGGGTGGCATGCTTCATTGGTGGCCATCTTTGGAGACTAGTTTCCAAAAAAGGCATCAATATTCATGAGGCCCTGGCCAGATAGATAGCTCAGTTGGTCAGAGCATCATCCCAACATGCCAGGTTGTGAATTTAATCCCGGTCAGGGTACCAATGAATGCATAAATAAGTGGAAAAACAAATTGATGTTTCTCTCTCTCTCTCTCTCTCTCAAATCAATAAATAATTTTTAAAATGCCCAAATATTATTTTATAGTTGAAAACTATGGTTGAAACATTATTCCCGAATTCTAATAAATAGTTTTAAATTTTTAAATTGATTTTAGAGAGAGGAAGAAAGAGAGAGAAAGAGAAATATTGATTAGTTGCTCAACTTATTTATGCATTCATTGGTTGATTCATTCATGAGCCCTGATGAGAACCAAACCCACAACCTTGGCGTATCAGGAGGATGCTCTAACCAACTGAGCTATTCAACCAGGGCCTATTTTGGCAATTTTTTTATAAAAATGAAAGTGAGCGTCAATTTTAGAAAGTATATATCTTGGCAAATAAAAACTGTGTACTTTATTCATTCAACAAATATTTATTTGAAAAAATAGACAATAATTTAAACTTTATATATATATATATAAATATATGTCAATCACTGTGCCAGGCCCTGAGGATACATGGACAAATTAGAGCTGGGACTTCCCATTTATATGGGAAAAGAGTGGGGGAAGGTGGGAGGAGTATAAGGAGAACATTCCAAACAGAGAGAGCCAGCACAAGCAGAGGTGAGCAGGCACCCACGCGCTCAGAGCCTGGGAGCAGTTCCATGTGGCTACCACGCAGAATTCAGGCGGAGCTTATAGACGCAGGCATCAGCCTTGGACAATCTTAGACAGATGTGTTTCATTTGATCCACAGATCATGTGTCTGTTTTTCTTTTTCACTTTCATAATGAACTACCAACGTCTTTAATTTTAAAATTTATTTTCAACATTTAATAAACAGAATGGGCCCTGGCCGGTTGGCTCGGCCTGGCGTGCAGAAGTCTCGGGTTCGATTCCCGGCCAGGGCACATAGGAGAAGCGCCCATCTGCTTCTCCACCCCTCCCCCTCTCCTTCCTCTCTGTCTCTCTCTTCCCCTCCCGCAGCCAAGGCTCCATTGGAGCAAAGATGGCCCGGACGCTGGGGATGGCTCCTTGGCCTCTGCCCCAGGCGCTAGAGTGGCTCTGGTCGCAACAGAGCAGCGCCCCAGAGGGGCAGAGCATCGCCCCCTGGTGGGCGTGCCGGGTGGATCCCGGTCAGGCGCATGCAGGAGTCTGTCTGACTGTCTCTCCTCGTTTCCAGCTTCAGAAAAATACAAAAAAGAGAGAGAGAGAGAGAGAGAGAGAGAGAGAGAGAATAAACAGAATGTTTAACCTATAAATCCAGCTTTTATGAAAAAAAAAAAAAAGCTTAATTGGGCCAGAGTGGACGCAAATACCCACTCAGCAGCAACTGGATGGAGTTAAAGAATCTCCCCTTCAGATGGCATTATGAACTCTCCAATTCAAATCCACTTCTGGCCTGGCCTGTGGTGGTGCAGTAGATAAAGCATAGACCTGGAATGCTGAGGTTGCCAGTTCAAAACCCCAGGCTTGCCTGGTCAAGGCACATATGGGAGTTGATGCTTCCTGCTCCTATCCCCCTCTTCTCTCTCTAAAAATGAATAAATAACAATTTTTAAAAAGACAAATAAACAAATTCCCCTCTGGTCTCCACTGTAGGTCCCCCAAGAAAGCTAAGATGCATAGATTAGGTAGGATAGCCAATTAACAAATAATATTTTATGCTATCTATGCTCAACATTTGAACTTCATCAACAGTGGGAGGCTTAGTAAAGGGTTTTCAACAGAGAAATTATATAAACAGATTTGCATCTTAAAATGAGCCTACCAGCCTTGTCAAACAATTCACAAAGAGAATGCACCAGAGAACTGTATAAACAGAAGCAAGGAGACGGGTGAGAAATGCTTTTAATATTCCAAGTGAAAACTGACTAGGTCTAATTTGAGGCAGTGGCTCTGGAGATGAAGAGAGGGCCCCAAAAAGTTGAAAAGGCAATATTTAGTCACCAATTAAATATAGAGGGAGTGGGGGCCGGAAAGAGCGAGGATAACCAGCAGATGGGGTCTGCAATGATATGGAAGAAAAGGAAGTTTGAAAAAGGGGTCATAATTTCAGCTTTCTCTATGCTGTTACTTGCTGGAGGCCATCAAAACGGGAGGCAGTTGTGTATGTGGGTCTGGAACCTGGAAGAAAGATTAGGGCCAGAGATGAAGGTGAGGAACTCACCAGCTCATTGGCAATGTGAAGCCACGAGATCATTAAGATGACCAAGGGAGAGAATGGGGAGTTATAGGAGAGCCAAAGAAAGGACCCTGAGGACAGTCGGAGGAAGAATCGCAGAAGAGGAGTTGGGAGAGCCCACTCCTGGAGAACTGAGGGAAGAGGGGATTGCAAGAAGGGGTCAGTCATCAGAATCAAGGACCACAGAGGTCCCCGGAGATGTTCACTGAATGTGACAGGAGGATGTCATCAGGAGGTGACCTTCGCAGAGCATATCAGAAGAATGCAGAAGAACAGGCTGGAATTCCAAGTATGGTTGCTGTGAAGGATAATACTCAAATAAAAGACAGTGTGTTGTGTTTAGAATTCTGGAAAAAAAATTCAGAAATTATAAGGACTCTACCATGGGAGAAAGAATGCATTTAGAATTTTTCCCTTTAATAAGGAGTTTACATGGCCTCTTTCTACCTCTTCCAATCAAGTACCTTAAGAAAAAAAGATTTGCAAACACTCTGCTGGTTCATTTACATCAACTGGTTCAATTTAAGAACCATCATTTATTTTCCCCTTCAGTCCACCGACCTGAAAACAAACTCCAGTAAAAAGGTCCCAAATGTGTATTTCCGCTTGGATTATAAACAAGTTTTATGATAAAGGATTGTTCTTGTATTTTTCTCTTTTGTTGCCAAGAGATTTGGCCAACAGAAAGTTCCATGGTAAAATGCAATTCAATTTGGGATTTATGCTCGATTCTAAGAAATCTAACTAGCAAAGAAGAAAAAAATACATAGTTCTAGTCTTAAAGAGGAGACATATTTTCTGGTTTCAGATTTTCCTTCTGAAAGCACTTTTTTTTTCTTGTTTATTTTGCAAAGGATATTAGGATATTTAAAAAGTGAAAAAGTTGGATCTCTGAATACAGACCTTTCGACTGAAAAACTAGGCTGTATGGGGTTAGTTTGGGAGACTTTGGGTTCATTGTTCTGTTTGTGTGTGTGTGTGTGTGTGTGTGTGTGTGTGTGTGTGTGTGTGTGTGTTTCAATACTGGTGAGACTTGAGCTCTTCCATGGGTTATGACAAGCCAATAGCAAGAAGGCAGAAAAGAGATGAAATAAAAGATGCTGCAAGATTTGACAGAAGGAAAAGGGTCCGTCTTATGTAGAATGCCTTGATCAAACTAGAGGAAAAGAGGTGAGTATTGTCATGGCCCCACAATGTTAGAGGTGCAGACAAATTTTTCTCTGTGAGGAAGGCCAGGCCAAAGGCTGAGCCAGGGAAGGGGGCTACTTCTTTTTTATTATTATTGTTATTTATTTTTATTTTATTTTAATGAGAGGAGGAGAGGCAGAGAGACAGATTCCTGTATACGCCCCAGTGGGGATCCACCCTGCAAGCCCACAAGGCAGTGATGCTCTGCCCGTCTGGAGCTATTGCTCTGTTGCTTAGCAACTGAGCCTCTTTTTTCTTTTTAAGCACCTGAAGGGGAAGCCATGGAGCCATCCTCAGGCTGGAGGCCAGCTTGAACCAATTGAGCCATGGCTGCAGGAGGGGAAGAGCGAGGGAAAAAAAGAAAAAGAGAAGGGGTGGGGTAGAGAAGCAGGGGTAGAGAAGGTGGTCAGGAATAAATGAAAAGACTGACGAGTACACACCAGGCCCCATTCAAGGCAGCCATGTTTTCTTTCAATGTGCCTCATTTAGTAGAGAAATGCTTTTGCTTTTAACTGCCTCTGTCTAACTGAATAAAAAACAAAGTGAGAAAACAAAAGAGAATAAGGAATGGACAAAATATTCACTGTATAGTTCCGAAGAGGGTGGGCTGATCATTATTCATTCAGTTATTTCTTCATTCAACAAATACTTAGTGAGTGGCTATTTTGAGCTAGATGGTTGTCTACTAGATATTGTTAACACTCATTAACAAGACAGACCAAAAATCCTTCCTCCAAGAGCACACATTCAAGTCCTCTGCCTGTATATCGAGACAGTCCTTGGTCATGTTCCTACAAAGTGTTTGGTATTTCCACACCTTCCACTGCTAAACAGAATGTGCCAAACAACAGCCTCTTCTCACTAAAGGGCAGAAGCATAAAGAAAACGTGTGAATCAGCTCTTGAGGACAGGTTGGTTAATATTCATTCAAATAAAACTGAAAGGACATTTCAGAAAAAGAATGCCATAACTCAGCTCGGGATTTGGCCCGGCCTCCAGATTTAGCAGTCTCTGAAAGAATCAGTATTTGCTGATAATCCATCTGACATGTTGTATTCAGAATGTGATTGCTGATTAAAGTACTTAGGCACGAAACTACTTCTGGTCTAAGCAGCAGACAGACACTATGAAATCCATGCAAGTCCCCCAGGTGTTTGCTGCAGAAGCAAAGGAGGTGGCCATATGCTTTCTGGTCAAGTTTCAGGATAAATAGACTCAAGGGACAGAACTGTTACCAGGATTTGGCCACCCTGGGAAGGAATACGGTGTTTGAATAACATCCTTCCCAGACTGAAAGCCACTCAGACATGGACCATCGTTCCAGGCATTCGGCACACTGGTTTACACTAGCAGCCAAGTGCATAATTGCCAGGAACTGGCCAAATCCATGGAGACACCAGTCATTCTGAATCCTGAAAAATGCTTGTAATATACCGTAATAAATGTAAGCCTGACTCATTTCATCAGACCTGAGTCCCGCGCTGGGAATTTCTGCACGGGAGAGAGATGTTTACTGAAATCCTACTTTTCTCCACTGCCATCACCCATTCCAGGAAGAACAACTAATATCTGGTCAGCCTTGCCAATTTCTGTTTTATGTTTTAGATCATTAATAGGGATGCTTATAACATACATGTTTCCAACTTATTATGAATTCACATCAGTATGAAATGATCAAAATAATGTTTTTTCACCTTATTTTAGATTAAGTTGACAACAAAATAAGTATTATTGAAAGACAGAGAGTTAAGAATAGAAGATACTTTCTCCATTCCTGGAAAATTTCTCAAATTGGTTTCCTCGAAACCAGGGAGATGGGATGGGGAAAAGGAGCTAGTTGCATCCCCAGTAAGAAGCTGTCCGGGCTTGTGGCGGCGGGGTATAGGTGAGTAGCCCAGCTTCCGGAGCTGCCCAAACTGTCCCCAAACATGAAGATGAAAACTTAAGCCAGCTGTGCCAGGTTCTCTTCCCCAGCTTCTTTTAAGTCGAACCTTGATTCCTCAATTTCAGAAATCTGATTTTCCCAAAGATTGATCCAGCCCCAGATCACGAATTCATATCTGAGCTCAGACGTAGGGTTTTTTTGAATCTAAGTCATTTGACTGCAGTGCCCCTGCCCTATCTGATGGGGCACCCCGCCTTTTTGGCGGGAACCGACATGTAAGTGCGACAAGAGGTTACAAAATGGCTTCCAGAGAGCGGAGTGCACTGTGGGCGGGGGCAGAGGGGTGAGCACAGCAGGCACCAGGGTAGGACAGACCACATGAAGAAAGCTGGCAGTGGACAGCAGGACTCATTTGACTGCAGGTCAGGAGCCAGAGTCCAGTTCCAGGGTAGCCAGAGATGGGGGAATGACAAGAGATAATTAGGGCCCCATTCAGAACTAAGACAGGAACGAAATAGAAACTGTCTCAAGAAAACAGCAGAAGCCATATTAGAACAAATGGGCACAGGGCACACCGGTGGGGCCCACCACCACAAGTATTAACCTCCAACTGAGTTTCAAAATCACCTATCTGTTCCAGATCTTTCCACCTAAGACCAGAGCAGAGAAGAACCTGCAGGTGGAGCCGAGTGGCTGCCAGCCTTCAGCTGAAGAAAAAGCAAGGGCAGCGACCAGCCTTCAGAGCTCAAAATCCTTCTCCACATGTCTTTTCTTGACTGACATGCTGTTGATTCTGTTTTACCTCTGGAAAAGTTCCCTAGGGATGGCTTGAGAGATGGTGACCATACAATTTACCACCCAAACCTGGACACTTGAGAGTAGAAGAAAGAGCTGTTAATAATTATCCAGGACGACAGTCATAAACCAGGACTAGCCCAGGCCAGCCCGGACATGCGGTCACCCTAGCTTGAGACCAAGCGCGCAGGAGTCAGACACACCTGGGCACAGCTGGCAGAACGTGAGATAATCTTGCTGTTTACAGGTAAGGCCAGGGGACTTCTGGGAAGTAACTCACGCTTTCAGAAGAAGTCAAAATACAAAAAATTGGGTTCAATGACATCAAGACAGGGCCAGAGGGGAGGGATGATTCTGCCTAGGGTTGAAGGCACCCAACAACCTGTGACCCTGTTTTGAGGGCTTGAAAAAGCCAGTGAAACTAAAAAGAGCTGCTTCATTAAAATTTTCATGGGATATTAAAGATACAAGGGTTAGCAAAATCATGTGACAGCAATTGCAGCAGCAACAGAGAAGGTACAGTTGGCACGGCAGGCAGTGGGTGGCACATCAGTGGGTAGCCACAGCACCTTCAGTGGGTGTCAGTGTGGCTGTTGTCCCAGCCTTGGGCCGTGATTGGAAATATTATCTCAGCAACTGAGGGCTGGAGAGCCAAAGACAGTGTTGCCTTGCTCCTGTACCTCAGAGCACACAGTAGGTCACCTGTAAGGATCCAATGATCTAGAGCAGTGGTCAGCAAACTCATTAGTCAACAGAGCCAAGTATCAACAGTACAACAATTGAAATTTCTTTTGAGAGCCGAAGTTTTTAAACTTAAACTGTATAGGTAGGTGCATTCCTTATCGAGGTAGTGCCTGCACATGGTATTTTGTGGAAGAGCCACACTCAAGGGGTCAAAGAGCCGCATATGGCTTGCGAGCCGCAGGGACCTAGTGTAAAGAATAAAGAGAGACTGCAGTTTTGGACAGTGGACAGAGGTAGGACCAGAGAATGTTATTTCATAAAGGACGGTTATTTTGACTTTAATTTTAGCCCCAAGCTGATAATGATGCCTGGTGAACTTAAGTATTACTTCCATCAAAGTGTCAGGTACTCATTGATGTTATCTAAGTTTAGGAACCTTCTTAACTTGGGGCCACTCAGTTCATATCAGTAGTTTTATGGTCTAAAATAGGCATAAACCCCCAAAATATATACATCCAATGATATTTGCACTTATAAAATAAACGTTTTCTAAAATTTTAAAAATTATAACCTTTTGCTACCTCTTAAAGAATGCCACCTACTAATTCTTTCTGATATCCAACTGGTGAGTGTCAGTTCTTTAACAATTTGAAATTAGATGCTGTTTTGAAATGAAGACGCACTCAACAAATGGCCAAGATAAAAAAGACAGGCAATACCAAATGGCAGTAGAGATGTTGAGCTAGAATTCTAACACAGAGCCAGTGGGAGTATGAATTCATATAATTTCTTTGGAAAACTGGTGGTATCAACTAAAGATATACATATGCACTTCTACTCCTAGTATATACCCAACAACAATGTGTATATATATTTACCAAGAGACACAGACAAGAATGTTTATAGCAGCACTATTCATAATAGCCCAACACTGGAAACTACCCAATGTCTATCAACAGCAGATTGGATAAATAAATTCTAGTATATTCAAGCAGTAAAATACTGTATGAAAATGAATAAGTACAGCCTGGCCTATGGTGGTGCTATGGATAAAGCATCGCATGGAATGCTATGGTCATCAGTTTGAAACCCTGGGCTTGCCCAGTTAAGGCACGTATGACAAGAAATCAATGAACAACAAAAGTGAAGCAATGATGAATTGATACTTCTTGCCCCTCCCATTAAAATCAATAAATAAAATCTTTTAAAAAAATGAACAAGTACAACCACACACAACAACATGAATGAATCTCACAGACATAAAGCTGAGCAAAAGAAGTCACACACAAAAGATTTCATTAATTTACAATTTCTCACCAAGCAAAATTAAGCAATATTGTCAGAAGTCAAAACATAGGTAACCCTGTGAGGGATAGCGGATGAGGACATAAAGGAGGCTTCTGGGAGCTGATAGTGCTCTATTTCTTGATCTGGGTTCCGGTTACATGGGTATGAAATCTTATCAAGCTTATCATTTGTCACTTCTACTACATTCTGCTCATTAAGTTAGTGCCTAAGCCAGCCCATATTCAAGAGAAGGAGCATTACACTTGACCTCATGATGAAGCATGACAAAGTTCCATTGCAGAAGAGCATGTGGCATGAGTGAAACTGTTGTAGAAAATACAGTCTATTCCAATTATAAAATGCAGTGCAATTTAAAAATGTTAAATAATATTTTAAATAAAATTTACAATCTACTCTGATAATCCAGGGCAAATTAGAACTCAGCATCATTCTGGGGTAAAACAGAAATCTTAGGAAGATAAAAAAGGAAATAAGAACAACTTCTATTATCAAAGAGAAAGGATGATAAAGGACAACTGACAATTGGTGCACAGTCATCAAGGGAAGGATAATGGAAGTTCTTTGTACAATTCCTACAGTGTTTCTGTAAGTTTGAAATTCTTTCAAATTCAAATTAAAAAATAGATAAAGAAAAAAAGGAGCAACCAAAGCACACAAGACCAGGAAGTATGGTCCAGTTTGGGCTACGTACATTCCCTGGACTAATAACTGTGACCAGAAGAATAGGAAACATGTATGGGTCAGTCCCAGTCACATGCCCAACAAGACCACATGAAATGGCAGTGGGGAAATTCACCAAAGAGATAAACAATGGAGAAATAACACGTGTCTGTAGCCAATGTCACATACAGTATCTAATGGTCATCACAAGAGAAATTCTTGAGCTTGATTCTATCAAGAGTGAGGAAGAATGTTCTCTCCAAGTTGTACTTAAGATTCCAGAGTTCTCGCCTTAACTCATATGTCAAATCCATTAGTATTAATATTGAAATATTTTAATATAGATCTGTTGTAAAACATACACCCAAGGGCGATTACTAATGGTACTCATATTTCATTTCTCTTTGATTATCTCTTCAAACACTCTTCTGTCTAGGAACATGTGTTAACACTTTTTCATCTGGTAGTTGGGATAAACCTTCCACAGTATTTTGACCACATACCTTTCTGTTAACAGCCATGAGTCACGCCAAAAATTAACAAAGACTATAGGTGTGGCAAGCTGAACTTAAACTACCACTCCCTCTCCCCATCCAAGGGAAGAATCTTGGGGATTAGGAAAAAACCAGATTACTATGATGCCACTTAAACAGATGGCTCAGCAAGGGGCCATCTTGTTAGTTTATGTGGGACCCTCAATAATGAAGGGACCAAGCCAAGCAGAGAAGGACGTTTGAGCATAATAAAGCCAGAACTCTTTGTAAGAAGGTTTAAAGTCATGTTATTAAAAGAAATATACATTTCTCTCAGAGACTACCTATCAGATGTGGGCAAACATTTTCTGTAAAGGACCAGACAATAAATATTTTAGGCTTTGCAGATAATGCAGTCCCTGTTGCAACTACCCAACTCTACCGTTACAGAACAGAAGTGCCACACACAAACAAATGAATATCATTGTATTCCAGTAAAACTTACAAAAACAGGCCTATGGGATTTGGTCCATGGGCCAAAGTTTGCCAACCCCTGGGCTACACCAAAACAAAACAAAAACATCCTACATCCGAGAGGTGAGATGTGTTTGTCTTTGGGTAGAGAAAGAGAAAGCCTGGACACATCCTGTTGGAGAGAACAAACAGCAGTTGATACATTCCAGTTTACCCAGTCTTGTACCCCCTTCCTACCATGGGACCAGAGCCCACTCTTCCTCTCCGCTCTGCAGACTCAACAGGAGCTAGAACAGATTGAGACTGTGTTCACATACAACTGAGGCCAGAGGTGACACAACACTACAAAGGGCTGGGACTTAATTCTGAGTCGGGGGGTGCAGTATGTTCTGAGGACATGGCAGGGACACCTGGTGCTGAAGACTAAAGGATCTGTAGAAACAACACTGGGAGAAGTGGAGAGAAGACGGGAGTTAGGAAGTATGGGAGTATTCACATCCTGTAGCCCACCCAAAGAGCACTCATTGCCCTGTGCCATATAGAGATGTGAATTACATTTCTTGAACACACCTAATATGTTTCCACCTCAGGGCCTTTGTACTCCTTCACTCCTCAGACAGATGGAAAGCTCTCCCCCTAAATATTCAAATGGTTCACTCTCTTCATTTGGATGTTACTCAAATGACTCCTCAAAGAAGCCATCCTCGACTTCTAATTACTAAGGTCAGTGCCCCTGACTAAATAACAACCATTTTCATCTCATGGCACAAATAAATTAGTTACTAAGGGAGAAGAGGTCAGGGCCCCTTTTTCTTTAGTAATTAGTTTATGAGTGCGTGAGAAACAAAGGTTGAAAATCACTAGTCTAGAATAGCATCCTCATCAGGCTCCACTTGTTTTAATTTTTCTTCACAGTACATATCGGTGCTATCTCCCTGACTATCTCCCTCAATACCATGAGAATCCCATAAAGGCAGGGACTGTGTTTAGGTCACTTCTATATTGCAAGCACTTGGAATAGTACCCAGAACACAGATGGCGCTCAATAAATATTTATTGAATGAGTGGATGAACCAAGTTCAATATGTCTGTTATGGCTAATTTTATGTGTCTACTTGGTTGGGCTATGGTGCGCAGGTATTTTGTCAAACATTATTCTGGGTGTTTCTGTGAGGGTGTGTTTGGATGGGATTAATATTTAAATTGATGGACTTTGAATAGAGCTGACTCCCCTCTATAACTTCAGTGAGCCTCATCTAATCAGCTGAAGGCCTGAATAGAACAAAAAGGTAAGAGGGCATTTTGCATCAACTAGTCCTGGTTCTACAACAGACTGATTGCCTTTAAATGACAACCAAAACTCTTTCCGGGGTCTCCAGCTCCTCTACCCACCCCACCCCCAACCTCCCTCACTAGATTTTAGACTCACCAAGCCTCTACAATTGTGTAGGCCAATTTGTGGAAATAAATCTCTTTATGTATCCTAACCCTGACTAATGCAGTCTCTAAGTCAAACTGTGCTATCTTCTTTGCTAAGGAATTCTTCCTAACAGCTCTATGCCCACTGATTTTCACAATGTGAGTCAGTCAGGGAGCTGAAACTTCTTCATATTTTTGAGATCTGCAGGTAATATTGCTCCAGGTGACTTTTTTCCCCATGGCCCGCAAAATGGGTACTGGAGAATGGAGGAGAGAGTAATCAAACACATTTTGAAAGATTATAGCTGATTATGTAAAACTGATGCTTGGAACCATCTGGGGACGTCTTCTCTTCTCTTCATACAGTATTACTTCATTCACAGTTAGTGAACAGGAAGGTGATATACACCCTAACCTGTCTAGATTCTGGAATAAAGAACATAAAATAGCAAACACACAAGGTATCTTTATAGTCTAGATCTTTTTGCCATCTCCATTGTATCTACATGACCAGATATGACCATAATTATAAAGTCTAAGGGATGTGGTATGTTTTCATAGGAAGAAGCTCTAGGGCAGTGCCCCCAAACCTTAGCATGACCTTAAAACAATATTTTTTAAAAGAAAACAAAATTCCCCACCCTAATAACACTTTGATCACGCCAAAAATAAACTCAGCTTCCCATCACTGCAAAAGCGTTGTGGTTGCCTTTGAACGCTTCCGCGCGGTCCTGTTCCCCGCCCCCCTCCAGCCTTCTAACTGGCGGGAGGGCACCCTCCCAGCCAATCAAAGTTCAATAAGACCCTCCTCCCGCGCGTCTTTCAAAGGCTACCTAGAAACCAATGAGCGGTTAGAGGCCGAGCGAGGACACCCGGGGGCGGGGAAAGAAGCAGGACCAGGGTATGATTGGTTTCTAGAAGATGCCGCGCCACACCTCACCAATGGATATACCAATGAGCTGAGCGGAGGGGCGGGCTCGGCTGAGACGCTGGTGCAGCCAGAGGGAGCCGGTGGCCGGTCGCGACGTGGGGCGGCCCGCGATGAAACCGGTGAGTTGGGCTGAGGTTTGGACGAGCAAAGCGGCAGGGACGGGAGCGGTCCTGGCTTCTGGTGTTGGCTTTTCCACTTACTGTATAAGCGATGTCAGTTTCTTCTGGATCTCAGTTTTATTCTGCTCTCCAGTTCTTGGGCCCGGGGACAGCCCGTGTCTGGTTCAGAATGTGTCTCGAGCAGTAACGGTCCTGGGTAGGAGAAATGGCGCTACCCGGTACCCGCGAGAGCGATGGCTGCGGAAGAGCAGGGTCAGTGGCAGACGATGGGAAGATGGACATTCGCTGTGCGCCTCTTGTGGGCTGTGTGCTGTCGCCTGCAGAGTCTCCTAAGCCTCGCGACAGCCGTGCCAGAGCAGCCTGAGCCCTGGTTTACCGAGGAAACTGAAGCTTAGTGGGCTTAAGCGTCGCAGTGTCATCACTCTGCCGGATACCCCAACCCCAAAGGATGTACCGGGCTGCTCTGTGCCCCCTGGGGAGCAGTCCTCACCGTGGACTAGGAAGATTTCATGAAAGACGATTGCCAACCCCCTCTTGTGGATGTTGTCACCACTGTCACCATCCCCCGGGGCCACCTTGCACTGCGTGCCTTTTCCTGAGGTTCAGAATCCCTGGGTGTTGGGAAGTGGAAACGTCCAACTGTGTTAGGATTTGTAAACCTGTCTGGGAGAGCCTCAGTGAGTGGGCCACACAAATTAAAAATCTTGAATCCTCAAAACTGCTTGAAAGAGAAATAAAAAACAGGTGCAAGAAGCTGAAGTCCCACCTGACCCACATCACCTACCACCAAGGTTGACTACTTATTGAAGGACTTGCATTTTATATAGTTGAGTTGAAAATACTGATGGATCCAAAGCAACTCAAATCCATAGCCTAATTTGGCTCCGTAATGTGATCTTATAAAGAGACCATTCTAGAATAGCATTAGGAGGTTGTGCTTTTGCTTTTCTTTTTTTTTCTTTTTTTTTTTTTTTTTTTTGTATTTTTCTGAAGTTGGAAACCGGGAGGCAGGCAGACAGACTCCTGCATGCGCCCCACCGGGATCCACCTGGCACACCCACCAGAGGGCTATGCTCTGCCCATCTGGGGCGTCGCTCTGTTGCAACCAGAGCCATTCTAGCGCCTGAGGCAGAGGCCATGGAGCCATCCTCAGCGCCCCGGCCACTTTGCTCCAATGGAGCCCTGGCTGCAGGAGGGGAAGAGAGAGACAGAGAGTAAGGAGAGGGGGAGGGGTGGAGAAGCAGATGGGCGCTTCTCCTGTGTGCCCTGGCTGGAATTGAACCCGGGACTCCTGCATGCCAGGCCGACGCTCTACCACTGAGCCAACCGGCCAGGGCCGAGGTTGTGCTTATTAATCCCCATGTTACCATGTGGAAGGACATCAGCTGCCCTTCCCTCCTGGCTTCTTTCTCCACTTGTCCCCAGAAGAGGAAAAGTGAGTGATCTAATCCTCAAGTTTGGGAGGAGCTGCACACAGGTAGCTCAACCCTTTCTTCCCTTCTCTGGAATGCTCTCTGCCACTTAGGAGCCCTGGGTTGTCAATGGCTGCCTATGACTGGGTGGATAAATCCAGTCCTGGAGTGAAGAATTGACAAGCCCATCAGACCACTGCTTTAAACTGTATGACACTCAGTGATAAAACTAACATATTGATTGCCTTTCCTGTGTCTTATCTCTCAGTTGTTTCCAACTAAAGTATAAAAGAGAGCTGTGTTTTTATTGGTCCTATACAACTTTAACAGTGTTGCATGTAGAAATGATGCCTTCAGAATTGAGTTCCAACTCCTTAAGTCAACACACAAGTCCACTTCAATCTCTCAAGTCCAATAAATAACTCACAAAATTGGGGGCAGGCAATTCCACCTACCCCAAACTACTAGGCTGTATGGAGGTTATTTTTTGATAAATGGGATAAGTAGAAATGCATGTCTACCTTCATCTCCTCTGCTCTGATATGTTTCCAGATATACACACAAGCCCTTTCTCCTTTTGCTGTAATAGCCTTAACTTCCCTATCTACCTAAAACCTTCTGCTCATCCCTCAAAACCTACCCCATTCATCTCTTCTGTGAAGCTTTCCCAGCTTGCTAAATAGTCATTCCCTTTTCTGTTCTAAAATGTATAGATTATGCTTCCACTTTAGCACTGAAAATTTTCTTCTGTAATCTGTGCACACATCTTTATCTCCAACTATTCTGAAGGTAGGCTATTTATTTTATGGATCTTTGCTCTCCAGAACTTAGCAAATGAAGGTGTCCAAGAAATGTTTGTGAATGAATGAATAAATCTCACTTTAGAGTGAAAAACTGAGATCCAGAATAAACTGACATCACTTAAACAGTAAGTGGCAGAACCAACACTAGAAGCCAGGTTTCTTGATTCCCAATCCAAGTCTCTACTACAAAGTGTTATAATTAAAATTATTAACAGGATGGTAAATAGCAACAATTTGTTACTGGTATTGCTGATGTTTCTGGTATTCTAGGTAGAATTAATTGCAAATATGCATTCAGTGTGTATTAAGCAAAGACTGTATGTAAATATTTTTACTTATAGTTATTTAACATAACTGATTTCTTTTGAAGCCTAGTTCATTGCAAACAAGTGAGTTTGACTCATCAGATGAAGAGCCTATTGAAGATGAACAGACTCCGATTCAGATATCATGGTATGTTGACGCTTCTGATCAATGATAATCTAAAATATTGGATGTGCACATCATAATCCTTGCAGTCCACATATTGAAAATATTTAATGATTCTCTTGTTTATCTTCATGTTTTATTTACTATCCATGATAGAATTAGTCTTTTTTGTGAGTAGGAGGTGGGGTCCTTTATATATTCAGAAAACCACAGTAGAAACAAGTAAGTAAGGAGTTGAGATCAGATTGGAATGATCTCCGACTTACCCGTATTCCCCATGTATAAGATGCACCATTTTTTGAAAAATTTGGGGTCTAAAAACTGGGTGGATTTTATACAGTGGTTGTAGATTTTTTTTTAATTTGCAGTTCCCACTTTTTCGTACTTTTTTTGCACTTGTAGATGAATAAAACTTGAGTTCAATAACTTTATATAATACTTTTTTTTTTCATATTCCAGGCCCCAAAATTAAGGTGCATCTTATACATAGGAGTGTCTTATACATAGGAAAATACAGTACCCAAACCTACTTATTCTTTTTTTTTTTATTTTTTTTTTTATTTATTTATTCATTTTAGAGAGGGGAGAGAGAGAGAGAGGAGAGAGAGGAGAGAGAGACAAGGGGGAGGAGCTGGAAGCATCAACTCCCATATGTACCTTGACCAGGCAAGCCCAGGGTTTTGAACCGGCGACCTTAGCATTTCCAGGTTGACGCTTTATCCACTGTGCCACCACAGGTCAGGCCCTACTTATTCTTTTATAAGAAAAGAATAGTTGCCAAACAGGGTGAGATATTTAATCGTTTATCATTTAGTTAAATCCTAGAACTACTTGCCACAGTAATGCCTCTGTCTTTAGACCACCATTTAAGACTAAAGCCACATTACCACAGGTACAATAACAAATACAGATGTTTATATATATATAAAATCAACTTCCAAATCTTGACATTTATTTTCATACGAGATTCTCTACAAGCAGCCAACAAATGCTTTCTTGCTTGCTTGTAAATGTAATAATCTCTCTTGTTATTTTTTTTTTCTTTTGTATTTTTCTGAAGCTGGAAACGGGGATAGACAGTCAGACAGACTCCCGCATGCGCCCGACCGGGATCCACCTGGCACGCCCACCAGGGGGCGACGCTCTGCCCACCAGGGGGCGATGCTCTGCCCCTCCGGGGGTCACTCTGTCGCGACCAGAGCCACTCTAGCGGGTGGGGCAGAGACCAAGGAGCCATCCCCAGCGCCCGGGCCATCTTTGCTCCAATGGAGCCTCGGCTGCAGGAGGGGAAGAGAGAAACAGAGAGGAAGGAGAGGGGGAGGGGTGGAGAAGCAGATGGGTGCTTCTCCTGTGTGCCCTGGCCAGGAATCGAACCCGGGACTTCTGCACGCCAGGCCGATGCTCTACCACTGAGCCAACGGGCCAGGGCCCTCTCTTGTTATTTTTTTGTTTTGTTTTATTGATTTTAATTTGTTTTGTTTACATAGTCACAAGTGTTCCCCCGAATATATCTCCCTCCCCCTGTGTTCTCCTTGATACCCCCTTTGCCTCCTCCCTCCACCACCTTCCCTTCTTCCCTCCATGATTTACTATCCTGCCCTCTACCTCTCTGTGTTATGTGTATATACTTTCACTAATGTCTTTCCTTTCTTTGATCCCCTCCTCTCATCCCCTTTCCCTCTGACTGCTTTCCCTCTGGCCTCTTTGACCCCTTCTCTACCCTTCTTCCACTCCTCAGTTCACATTGTTCATTGGATTCCTCATATGAGTGAGGTCATATGATATTTTTCTTTCTCTGCCTGGCTATTTCACTTAGCATAATAGACTCCAGGTCCATCCATGTTGTTGCAAAGGGTAAGAGTTCCTTCTTTTTCACAGCTGTGTAGTATTCTATTGTGTATATGTACCACTGCTTTTTAACCATTCGTCTACAGATGGACACTTGGGCTGTTTCCAGATCTTGGCTATTGTAAACAATGCTGCAATAAACATGGGGGTGCATTTCTTCTTTTGAATCAGTTATTTGTTTTTCTTGGAATATATTCCTAGAAGTGGGATAGCTGGGTCAAAAAGCAGTTTGATTTTTAATTTTTTGAGGAATCTTCATACTGTTTTCCACAGTGATTGCACCAGTCTGCATTCCCACCAGTAGTGCAGGAGAGTTCACTTTTCTCCACACCCTCGTTCAGCACTTGTTATGTGTTGTTTTGTTAATGAGCGCCTTTCTTACTAGTGTGAGGTGGTATCTCATTGTGGTTTTAATTTGCATTTCTCTAATGATTAGTGATGTTGAACGTTTTTTAATATGCCCATTGGCCATCGGTATTGTCCTCTTTGAAGAAGTGTCTATTCAGTTCTTTTGCCCATTTTTTAATTGGATTGTTTACTTTCCTGGTGCTGAGTTTTACAAGTTCTTTATAGATTTTGGTTACTAACCCCTTATCGGACGTGTTGGCAAATATGTTCTCCCATTGTGTGGGTTATCTTTTTATTTTGTTCATGTTGTCTTTTGCTGTGCAAAAGCTTTTTAGTTTAATATAGTCCCATTTGTTCATCCTCTCCTTTATTTCACTTGCCCGTGGAGTTAAATCAGCAAATATATTTCTGCAAGAGATGTCGGAGAGCTTACTGTCTATGTTTTCTTCCAAGATGATCATGGTTTCATGACTTACTTTCAAGTCTTTTATCCATTTTGAATTTATTTTTGTGAATGGTGTAAGTTGGTGGTCTAGTTTCATTTCTTTGCAGATAGCTGTCCAGTTTTCCCAGCACCATTTGTTAAAGAGACTGTCTTTACTCCATTGTATGCTCTTACCTCCTTTGTCAAATATCAATTGTCCATAAAGGTATGGGTTTATTTCTGGGTTCTCTGTTCTGTTCCATTAATCTGTATGCCTGTGTTTATGCCAGTAGCAAGCTGTTTTGAGTAGAATGGCCTTGTAGTGTAACTTGATATCAGGAAGTGTGATACCTCCATTTTATTCTTCTTTTTCAAGATTGCTAAGGCTATTTGTGTTCTTTTTGATTCCATATAAATTTTTGGAATATTTGCTTTATATCTTAGAAGTATGATATTGGTATTTTAATGGAATTGCATTGAATTTATAGATTTCTTTGTGTAATATAGACATTTTAATAATGTTTATTCTTCCTATCCATGAACACGGTATATGCTTCCACTTGTTTGTATCTTCCTTAATTTCTTTTATCCATGTTTTATAATTTCCAAGTATAGGTCTTTAACCTCCTTAGTTAAATTTACTCCTAGGTACTTTATTTTTTGGTTGCAATAGTGAAGGGGATTGTTTCCTTAATTTCTCTTTCAGACAGTTCATTGGTGGTGTATATAAATGCCACTGATTTCTGAATATTGATTTTATATCCTGCCACCTTGCTGAATTCATTTATCAGTTCCAGTAGTTTTTTGATTGAGACTTTAGGGTTTTCTATGTACAGTATCAAGTCATGAGCAAATAATGAAAGTTTTACTTCTTCTTTTCCAATTTGGATGCCTTTTATTTTTTCTTGTCTCATTGCTGTAGCCAGGACTTCCAGAATTATGTTGAGTAAGAGTGGTGAAAGGGGGTACCCCTGCCTTGTTCCTGTTCTTAAGGGAATTGCTTTTAATTTTTGCCCATTGATTATGATGTTGGCTGTGGTTTGTCATACATGGACTTTATCATGTTGAGGTATGTTCCCTGTATTCCCACTTTGCTGAGTGTTTTGATCATAAATGGGTGCTGGATTTTATCAAATGCTTTTTCTGCATCTATTGATATTATCATGTGGTTTTTATCCTTTTGTTTATGTAATGAATCCCATTGATTGATTTGCAAATATTGTACCAGCCTTGCCTCCCCAGAATAAACCTCACTTGATCATGATGTATGATTTTTTCATGTATTGCTGGATCCAATTTGCTAATATTTTGTTGAGAATTTTAGCATCTAAATTCATCAGGGAAATTAGCCTATAGTTTTCTTTCTTTGAATTGTCTTTGCCTGGTTTTGGAATGAGGATTACATTCGCCTCATAAAAGGAGTTTGGAAGTTTTCCCTCCTCTGGAATTTTATGAAATAGCTTGAGAAGGATAGGAGTTAATTCTTTGAATAGTTGGTAAAATTTGCCTGTGAAGCCGTCAGGCCCAGGACTTTGGTTCGTTGGGAGTTTTTTGATAACTGTTTCAATCTCTTTTGTTGTAATCGATTTGTTTAGGTTTTCTGATTCTTCCAGATTGATTTTTGAATGATTATATTTTTCAAGGAATTTATCCATTTCATCTAGGTTGTCCCATTTGGGGGCATACAGTTCTTCGTAGTATTTTCTTACAATCCTTTGAATTTCTGCTCTATCTGTTGTTACTTCTCCACTCTCATTTCTAATTTATTTATTTGAGCCCTCTCTTTTTTCTTGGTGAGTCTGGTTAAAGGTTCATCAATTTTGTTTACCTTTTCAAAGAACCAGCTCTTGGTTTCATTGATCTTCTGTATTGTTTTTGTTGTTGTTGTTTCCTTGTTTAGCCTCTATGTCATTTATTTCTGCTCTGATCTTTATTATTTCCTTCCTTCTACCTCCTCTGGGCTTTACTTGCTGTTCTTTTTCTAGTTCTTTTAGGTGCAGGGTTAAGTTGTTAATTTGAGCCTTTTCTAGCTTCTTAAAGTATGCCTGTAATGCTATCAGATTCCCTCTCAGTACTTCTTTTGCTGCATCCCATAAATTTTGAGTTGTTGTATGTTCATTTTCATTTGTTTCAAGGAAGTTTTTGACTTCTTCCTTGATCTCATTGTTAACCCATTCATTATTTAATAGCATGCTATTTAGCCTCCAAGTGTTTGAATGTTTTTCAGTTTTTCTATTGTAGTTGATTTCTAGTTTCATGCTGTTGTGATCAGAGTAGGTGCTTGATATGATTTCAATCTTCTTAAATTTATTAAGACTTGTTTTGTGTCCTAACATGTGGTCTATCCTAGAGAATATACCATGAGCACTTGAAAAGAATGTATATTCTGCTGCTTTGGGGTGAAATGTTCTGAAGATATCTATTAAATCCAGTTGATCTAGTGTGTCATTTAAGTTTCTTTTTTAATTTTCTGTCTGGAGGTTCTAGCCATTGATGTTAGTGGGGTATTAAAATCCCCTACTATTATAGTATTGCTGTTGATCTCATCCTTTTTGTCCATCAAAATCTGCTTTATATATTTAGGTGCTCCTATATTAGGTACATATATATTTATAATAGTTATATCTTCCTGTTGTAATGCTCCTTTTATCATTATGTAGTGACTTTCTTTCTCTCTTACTATATAGCCTTTGTTTTAAAGCTTATTTTGTCAGATATTAGTATTGCTACCCCAGTTTTTTCCTTTCCATTTGCGTGAAATATTTTTCTCCATCCCTGTACTCTCATTCTATGTGTATCTTTTGTTCTGAGGTGGGTCTCTTGTAGACAGCATATGTACGGGTCCTGTTTTCTTATCCATGCAACTACCCTATGTCTTTTGATTAGAGCATTTAATCCATTTATATTTAAGGTTATTACTGATATATAGTTGTTCATTGTCATTTTATTCTTTAAATCTATAATCCTCTTTTTTTTTATTTCTTTTTTCCTTTGCTCTTTTTACAGCAAACCCCTTAACATTTCCTACAGTACTAGTTTGGTTGTAATGAATTCCTTGAGTTGTTTTTTTTTGTCTGGGAAGCTTTTAATTTCTCCTTCAATTTTAAACAATAATCTTGCTGGATAAAGAAGTCTTGGTTGTAGGCTGTTGTTTTGCATTACTTTGAATATTTCTTGTCATTCCCTTCTGGCCTCAAGTGTTTCTGTTGAAAAGTTGGATGTCATCCTTATGGGGACTCCTCTGTAGGTAATTGACTTCTCTGGCTGCTTTTTTTTTTTTTTTCAGGAACAGAGAGAGAGAGTCAGAGAGAGGGATAGATAGGCACAAACAGGCAGGAACGGAGAGAGATGAGAAGCATCAGTTTTTCGTTGCGACACCTTAGTTGTTCATTGATTGCTTTCTCATATGTGCCTTGACTGCAGGCCTTCAGCAGACCGAGTAACCCCTTGCTCGAGCCAGCGACCTTGGGTCCAAGCTGATGAGCTTTTTGCTCAAGCCAGATGAGCCCGTGCTCAAGCTGGCAACCTCTGGGTCTTGAACCTGGGTCCTCCGCATCCCAGTCCAATGCTCTATCCACTGCGCCACCACCTGGTCAGGCTTCTCTTGCTGCTTTTAGTATTTTTTCTTTATCTCTTAACTTTGGTATTTTAATTATGATGTGTCTTGATGTAGGCCTCATTGGGTTTCTCTTTACCAGGACTCTCTGTGCTTCTTGAACTTGTGTGATTTTTTTCCTTCATCAATTTAAGAAAGTTTTCAGCTATTATTTCTTCAAACAGGTTCTATATCCCTCATTCTTTCTCTTCTCCTTCAGGAACTCCTGTGATGCGGATGTTCTTTCTCTTCATATTGTCACAGAGTTCTCTTATAGTTTCCTCAGACTTTTTGAACCTCTTTTCTTTTTGCTGCTCTGTTTCTGTGTTTTTATATATCTTGTCCTCTAATTCGCTGATTCAGTACTCTGCTTCATCCAGCCTGCTGTTGATTCATTCTAGTGTAGCCTTCATTTCTGATATTGTAATTGTCATTTCTGATTGATTCTTTTTTATGATTTCAGTGTCCTTTTTGATGCTTGCAATTTCTTTATTTAGGTGCTTATTAAGTCCATCCATTGTAGCTCTGAGGTCCTTAAGCATCCTAACAATCATTATTTTAAACTCTGCATCTGGTAATTTGGTTATTTCCCTCTCATTCAGTTCTTTTTCTGGGGATTTCTCTTGTTGATTCATATGGATTACATTTCTCTGTCTTCCCATTTTTTGTGTGCATTTTACAAGCTTGTTGGGGTTGTGCAGCTGAGGTTGGTTTATGAAGTGTGGCCCCTCTTCCAGAGCTTTATCCCTCAGCCTCTGCTGGTTGCTCAGATATTAATTCTTCTTAACAAGTTGAACTGCTTAAAAGTCTTAATTTCCCTGCTGTTTCTTTGCTTAGCCCAGCAGAGAACTTTTGTGTTTAGGACAGGGGTGGGGGGTAGTGGGCCTATCTTGCTATTTGGCCCCAATTGAAACTCTATCCAGGAATGCGGTGGGTGTGACCTCTGAGAACCAGAAGGTGTGGTCTGCCTAGTTCCTCTCCAGGGTGGGGAGCATTCTTGGTATCAGAAGGGGGAGGTGTAGCTCAGGTCTCCCCGGAAACCTGAGTCACTGCCCCTCCCCTTTACTTCCTCCTTTCTGAATGGCCTTTCGTGCTGATTGGAGCTGGAGAGCTTTTTGGAGGTGGGTCAACTGGCTTTATGCTAGGCTTGTGCTAGATGGAGGGAGTGACCCTCCTCCTAGCTATGGCTACCTCAGTATTGGAGAATGACTCAGCACAGGTATTCTTCTCTCTGTCACTGTTTGTGCCCGCCCTCCCATGCCTTGATCTCCTTACTCTCCTCATGCAAGATCAGTCCTCTCAGCCCTCCTCACCCCCGTAGCCCAAGGCAAGTGGCTGTGAGCGAGATTTTCTGCGCTGGCCCTTTAAGGCTGCAACTTCTTTGCCAGCCGTTTCCCACAATCAGAAATCCTGCTCTTCTCCCCACTCAATGTTGACAGGCTGTCTCTTCCAGTTTCTGGGTTTATAGGCTGGGGTCGGTCCTGGGACTGAGAACCTGTGCCTCTCAGGGTCTCTCTCCCTGCAATGAGAATCCCTCTGGATCCTCAGCCGCCCCTGGCTCCTGGGAGTGGGGGAGCCTCCACTGCATCCTCACACTTCCTACCAGGCTCGGTGTGGTTTCTTCTGTGCTCCTTGGTTTTTGAGTCCTGTTATTTTAGTTCAAAGTTGGTTTTTCATGATGATTGTTCTTAAATTAATTTGTAATGCAGTTTGGTCCCAGGAGTTTGCAGTTTGTATGTCTGCCTACTCCACTGCCATCTTGGAATCTGTCTCTCTCTCTCTCTTGTTTTTTTAAGAAAGACATTCCCTACTTCAGCATAAGAAAAAATGTGTGTTTGTTCTGCCAGCTAATTGCCCTTCTAAACCCTCTTTTAAACTCAGAAATTCATCTAATTTTCAATGCCAGGTGGTATTTATATGTTTCCCCTTGTTTTCTTCTCAACTCATCTTCTGTCTTGCAAAATAAGGTAAGCCTTGCCCCCTGTGTCTCTGAATACTGCAAATTGAGAATATGGTTTCTTGAAATTGTTTCATTTTAACCAAAATCCATTACAACAAAGAATAGGTGGTCTGTGACTTTTTATTATATTTATTATATTAAATTAAATCTGTTTAAAGAGGTCCCACAAAAAAAATCTTAAACTAGTAATATAGAATGAACGCTGGGGATGAAAATGTCAGACTGTCATTTTCTAGCTTATTTCCTATGGTTACCAAGACAAAATATCTCAGGTAATAAACCACAGGGTAATTTAAGTACACTTTATACTCGCTGTAGGCAGTCTAAACATTATTATCATTTTTGTTTTAAGTGAGGAGAGAGGAAATAGACAGACTCCTGCATGTGCCCCAACCAGGATCCACTCAGCAACCCCCGTCTGGGGCCAATGCTCAAATCAACCAAGCAATTTTTAGCACCTGAGGCCAATGCTTGGACCAACTGAGCTATCCTCCGTGCCTAGGGCTGATATTCGAACCAATTGAGCCACTTGACTGGGAGAGGGGAAGAGAGAGAGAAGGGGGAGAGGGAGGGGAAGAGAAGCAGATGGTCACTTTTCATGTGTGCTCTGATTGGTTATCAAACCCAGGTCATCCATACGCCAGACTGATGCTCTACCAACCAGCCAACCAGCCAGGGCAGGCATAATTTAAATAAACTTGCCACTTTTCAGGACTTAAATTATAACAAAGCAAATGATTAAGGCTCTTTCAAGACATTCAGTCTTTTTAGGCTTTTCTGTGATCAACACATTAATATTTAACTATGAATTTTTGTTTTGTGACTACTATAAACCTTTAAGACACCATTGTGCAGTGGCAAGCAAACATGCTTGTTAAATTGAATTTTCATATAACTTTTTTAAAAACTGAACTTGATAAAGTTTTATTCTTTCAGGCTATCCCTGTCACGAGTGAATTGCTCTCAGTTTCTTGGTCTTTGTGCTCTTCCAGGTAGGTGGTAACACTACATTGGCTTCTTATGGATATATTTAAAGGCTTTTTGGTTTTTAGGTTTTTGTTTGCTTGTTTGTTTGTCTGCTAACACATTATTCTCTGTACTGAGTAATAGGAGAATCACTTTTGGGAGCCCTTATGGGCTATAGATAAGGGGACATAGACCAACTCTTCATCCCTTCCAGATCCACATTCACAGTTCTATATTTCTGATATACCTCTCACTAAAATGTAAACACTGGGGTACAATGTGAGACTGAGGACTAGAGCCTAGTGCTTGTTATAAAAAGGACACAGAATAAATAATCCTTGCATTAAGTGTTCCTTCAACTAGACTCTAAATCCCCGGATTATATTCCAATATAAGAAGTTGAACTTTACATTCAAAATGGAATTGTAACAGATAATGACTTAATGTGAAATGACTTTCAAAAGTAGCTATATTGTGTTAAAATATATTTGTCATATATGACCAAAAACTGACTTTTCACTTGTCTTATTCCTACTTATAGGCTGTAAATTTAAAGATATTAGAAGAAATATCCAAAAAGATACAGGTAGGTGTAATACAAAACATTCATATTAATTTTTTTTTTTTTTTCCAAAAAAATAACACTCCCTGGCCAGTTGGCTCAGTAGTAGAGCGTTGGCCCGGCATGTGGAAGTCCGGGGCTCGATTCCCAGTCAGGGCACACAGGAAAAGCGCCCATCTGCTTCTTCACCCTTCCCCCTCTCCTTCCTCTCTGTCTCTCTCTTCCCTTCCCACAGCCAAGGCTCCATTGGAGCAAAGTTGGCCCGGGTGCTGAGGATGGCTCCATGGTCTCTGCCTCAGGTGCTAGAATGGCTCTGGATGCAACAGAGCAACACCCCAGATGGTCAGAGCATCGCCCCCTGGTGGGCATGCTGGGTGGATTCCAGTGGGGCACATGCAGGAGTCTGTCTGCCGCCCCGCTTCTAACTTCGAAAACATACAACCCCCCCCAAAAAAACACTGAAAATCTTTGTCAAAAAGAATGAGCTGTAATCTCTTCTCAATATACCAAATAGATGTTTGATATTTAATCAAATTTCAAACCACAGACTTATTCTAATATGTAAAGAGGTATTTGTGAAGGGCACAGAAAACTCATCATGCACTAAAACATGATGCTACTTTTCACTGAATGGTATAATTATACTATACACAGAATTGCATTTGGATTTAGAATGTCTAAGTTGGAGGGAGAAGTTATGTAGATAGAAAACTGACATTGCACTGCCCAAAATTTTTTTTTTTTCCTGAAGTTGGAAACGGGGAGGCAGTCAGACAGACTCCTACATGCGCCTGACCGGGATCCACCCAGCATGCCCACCAGGGGACGATGCTCCACCATCTGGGCCATTGCTCTGTTGCAACCAGAGCCATTCTAGCTCCTGAGGTGGAGGCCATGGAGCCATCCTCAGCCCCCGGGCCAACTTTGCTCCAATGGAGCCTAGGCTGTGGGAGGGGAAGAGAGAGACAGAGAGGAAGGAGAGGGGGAGGGGTGGAGAAGCAGATGGGCGCTTCTCCTGTGCCCTGGCTGGAAATCGAACCTGGGACTCCTGCACGCCAGGCTGACGCTCTACCACTGAGCCAACCGGCCAGGGCCTGCCCAAAATTTTGAACATGCAGACTTGACTGTGGTAGTAGAAATTAAACCTGAGCTGGGAACAGAGAGGTAGTAGTAAAATTGTCCATCCCAAATAGACAATGCCCAACGATGTTCATACCACTATAGCCTCAAGTCTAAGAATTCCACAAATAGTATCCTGATAATCTACGCCAATTTGAAATTTACATATTGCATGATACTACAAAACTAGGATTTTTAAATTATTTTATTCCTGTTTGCCTGGAGTATCTCAAGGCTATTAGTCCTGCCAATGTCCTTATGATTCATCAAAATAAAAATGTAATTTTAATTGATTCTGACCAGTGTAGATGTTTTGAAATCTCTCCCCCCACCCATTGTGGCAACTTAGTTGTTCATTGATTGCTTTCTCATATGTGCCTTGACCCAGGGGCTACAGCAGACTGAGTGACCCCTTGCTCAAGCCAGTGACCTTGAGTCCAAGCTAGTGAGCTTTGCTCAAGCCAGATGAACCGCGCTCAAGCTGGCGACCTCAGGGTCTCGAACCTGGGTCCTCCGCATCCCAGTCCGATGCTCTATCCACTGAACCATCACCTGGTCAGGCGATGTTTTGAAATCTTAAAATTTTTTTCTGGTTGTTTTAGAATATCAATTTACTGATGTACTTTCTCTAAATTATTCCTTACCTACCAAAAAATACTTAAGAACGCTAATAGATTAGTTGACCCTTGCAGTATTTGTAAAGATTTTCTGATTTCGAGACACCTACTATGGTAGGAAATTTCCATTTGAAGAACATTTAATGTAAATCACTGGGTCAAGAAGAAATGCCACACATTTTAGAAAGCCCTCTTTATTTAGTATGTTCTATAAAAGGGCTTTTCAATATTTTCCAAACCTTTTGTTTTCCATTGGAATCCAGTATGTAAACTAGATGGTAATGTTTGATGCAGGAGACCTAGAATCTCCTTATAGAAGTTCCTGTGGTTCCTCCTCCGAGTCCTTTCCAGGCAAGTTTGAAAACAACTGTATAATTGAAATCATCCAATGTACACAAGAGGCAAATCAAAATTACTTAGTCTTAAAAATGACGGAATATATTAAAAACAAGTTAAATCCTTTTAGAAGTACAAAAATGTAACAACAGTATTATCTAGATCCGTGATGGTGAACCTTTTTATAAAAACCGCCCACTTTTGCAGTGCTGGTCAACCTGGTCCCTCCCACCCACTAGTGGGCGTCCCAGCTCTCATGGTGGGCGGTAGCAGAGCAACCAAATGGTGCCGCGATTGGGCACTAGTGGGAGCAAAGTTGGCCCAGGCGCTGGGATGGCTCCATGACCTCTGCCTCAGGTGCTAGAATAGCTCTGGTTGCAACAGAGCGATGCCCCAGAGGGGCAGAGCATTGCTGTGGGAGGGGAAGAGAGAGACAGAGAGGAAGGAGAGGGGGAGGGGTGGAGAAGCAGATGGGCGCCTCTCCTGTGTGCCCTGGCCGGGAATCGAGCCGGAGACTCCTGCACGCCAGGCCGACGCTTTATCTCTGAGCCAACCGGCCAGGGCCAGTGGGCGGTTTTTATAAAAAGGTTCACCATCAGGGATCTAGAGCATCACTGTCCAATGGAAAAAGAGCCACAAAAGAGGCCATATGTGTAACTTCACATTTTCTAGTTGTCACATTAAAAAAGTAAAAACAGGTGAAATTAGTTTAATATTTTATTTAACCTAATATAGCCTAAATAGTATCATTTCAGTAGGTTTTGATTATAAAACAAATTATTAACGAGATAGGTTTTTTGTATTTTATCTTTGAAATTGGATATGTATTTTATACTTAGAAAAGCTCTTAATTTGGATTAGCCACATTTCAAGTACAAATCCTAGAGGTTTATGATCAAAGGCACTTTGTACTTAAAATAGCTCATGTCCTTGGATTTAGGCCAGGAGGAAGAGGACGCTTGGATCAGCCAGAATTAGTTATTCATTATGAACCAAATGCTCTGTAGTGAATATTGCCATCAGAAAGTTCCAGTGTGTGGAATGGCCTGTGGTACTATTGCTTGGTTCATATTCATTATAGTGAAAGTAGCTAAGTTGTAAAATTCTAATCAGGTTAATTTGTTATTTACTAGAGAACTAGTCTATAGATTAAACACGTGACAGGGTAGCACCGTATGAATATGCGGGAGAATACAGACCTTGGGCGCCACGCCACGCTGGAGATGTTATATACAATGCTTAGGGTAGAACAAAACAGCAGATTGAGGAAAGCAGCAAACATGGTTGGTTTTGTAAGAAGAAAACAGAAAAGAATATGCTATAATCCCTTTGCAAGAGTTCATTTTGAAATATTACATGTTTTTTAATTTATTCATGCAGTGTTTATTGTAAAAAAAATTTTTCAAGAACAATATAATTGACTCATCTATAATTCAGTAAAAAACATTTTGAATTATAAAGTTAGGTTTAATTTTAATCACCTTTCATTTCAGATTCTTCTAAATTCTATTTTGTGGTTAGTGACTTGATTTTTACCCTAGTTTGAAGACAGATCAATATTGTCTTAGATTATCAGTTAGCACTTCAAATTTATAGATTATCATTTGATATTTACTTAGTTTGGCTTAAGAAATATAACTCCACATTCTCCCTCTTGACTGTATTTAACTGTGTAATGTTTTATACGTGTGTGTCTGTGTATCTTGGTCTATTGGCAGAAGAACTAAAGAACTATGGTATACAAGACATATTTGTTTTCTGCACCAGAGGGGAACTGTCAAAATATAGAGTCCCAAATCTTTTGAACCTCTACCAGCAGTGTGGAATTGTCACTCATCATCACCCAATCCCAGACGGAGGGACTCCTGACATAGCCAGCTGCTGTGAAATAATGGAGACACTTGCAGTCTGCCTTAGAAATAACCGAAAAACCTTAATACAGTAAGTTCTCCGTTTCTTCACACATTATATGAGAAATATCCCAGTCAGAATGATATCGCAAATGACTGCATCCTTATTCAGTTAGTACCTACCTTCTGTTTTGTTGCAAGAATTAAAAAGGAATAATACACGAAAAATACTAGCACAATACTTGGGACAGAGCAAGCACTCAGAAATTTGCTGTAATAACAAAGAGTAAGGACAATAAAAAAGTAGACTTTGAAATTTTTAGAATAGCGTTACAGGCCTTTTTTCGTTCCTTTATTGGGGCCTCCCTCCCAAAGAAGATGGTGCATTATTCTTGTGTTAACCTTACTTACTGGTCAGCCTTTTTCAGTTGCTTCCAACAGCAAGGTCAATTTAAAAACAATTAGCCACAAGGAAATAATGTCTAAGCAATGGCAATCTTAAAAATATAACTTGAAAATTATACTTGATGTGAATTTGCTACCAGAATGAAAGAGAGACTCTGTCAGTGGCTGTACACAGCTGCTGATGTGAAAGTTTACAACAAAATAGAATAGGGCAAGGAAAAAAATGAGGTGAGAAGAAAAGAGCAGCGTAGAGAAAGGAAGAAGAGGGTGCCAGCCAGAGTAGACGGCAGCAGCGAGATGATGAGAAGCGGGCAATGGATAAGCACAGCAGATGCTGGCTGGGAGTGAGACAGAGCAGAGGAGGGCCGGCCCCAGAGGTCAAACCAGCCCTTCTCTGTGCTAACTGTACTTTTTGTATCCTTTCTGGAACAAGATAGAATATTAAATACTTTGATACCTCAAAAGCGCTAAAATCCCTGAAGTCACTGCATTAAGCTAGAAAGTACGCAGATTATACCAAATAACCAAGTCGCCTTAGGCCACCTAGGGGAAGGACAAGCCCAGCCAACTTCTCTTCTTTTTTTTTTTTTTTTGTGACAGAGACACACAGAGAGAGGGACAGACAGGGACAGACAGGCAGGAAGGGAGAGAGATGAGAAGTATCAAGTCTTCGTTGTGGCACCTTCATTGTTCATTGATTGCTTCCTCCTATGTGCCTTGACCGGGGTGGGAGTGGGGGGGGGGGAGCTACAGCAGTGCAAATGACCTCTTGCTCAAGCCAGCGACCTTGAGCTTCAAGCCAGCGACCTTTGGGCTCAAGTCAGTGACCATGGGGTCTGTCTATGATCTCACACTCAAGCCAGCGACCCTGTGCTCAAGCGGGTGAGCCTGCTCTCAGGCTGGTGACCTCGGGGTCTCAAACCTGGGTCCTCTGTGTCCCAGTCTGATGCTCTATCCACTGCGCCACTGCCTTGTCAGGCCCAACTTCTCTTCTTCGACCTAGAGCTCAGGGGCCTTCAGTTCCTGTTCTGAAGGCAAACCAAACTAGTGCAGGGTTTGAGGACACACACCTGTTTCTGGCCAAAATGCAATGCTGACATGCAGAAAACTCTAGCCTGCATAGTAGGGAATAAACTAGACGCCATCCTACAGTTCAGTTTTCTAGAGAAAAGCATAACCTCTCCTTGTAAGCAATTACCAATTGTTTTACTAATTAAAAAAGCGAAATTTTGGAATAAATAGTTGTCTATGCTAAATTTTCTAAGTCTAAATAAAATAGCATTAGATAATTAGATGGAGCTAATGAAAAATATATTTCAATTTTTGGACCCATTTTTCAAACCAATTGTGAGATCTTATTTTTCAAGTAAATCTTTGAAAGTGGTCTCTACTGAAAAGTTTCCAGAGGTCAAACCAGCTCAGATTAGGGAAGCTTAACAGATTTCACTCTTAACAGCTACTAGCAAATCAAATGCTCTGATGTTTGAACAGAATACAGACAGGATGGAAAGATGGCTGGCAGCCTTGCGTGTGTTAAATGCTTCAGGCTCCCATTAATTAAAGCATCTGATGACTGGAATTTTTCATTGTCCCAGAGTAACCACTGTTGGGACAAAGACACGTCTCTATGCATTCTGCCATCTTTGAGCGCCCACATTGCTTCACAGCGCTCGAGTTTATCCCTCAGAAGTGTCTTGTCTTCCTGTGCTGGCTCATTGGTTCTCCCTGGACATTTTCAGTCCTTCACGGTCAGTGACCACTACTTGCCTACCGTGATGTACCATTCCCTAGAGCTGTTGTAACAAAGTACCACAGACTGGACAGCTTCAAACAAATTTAATCTCTCCCTAAAAGCCTGACATCAAAACCAATGGCTATACTCCCTCTGAGACTCTAGATAGAATCCTTCCCTGCCTCTCCCTGGTTTCTGGTAGTGGCTGTCAGCCTTGGCATTCCTTAGCTTGTGGCCCCATCACTCCAGTCTCTGTTTCTCTCGTGATGTGATTCTCCCTGTGTGGTTGTGTCTTCATATGGTATTTCCTCTTATAAGGACACCTGTCAAATTAGATTAAGGCCCACCTTAATGACCTCATCTTAACTTGATTACATCTGTAAAGACCCTATTTCCAAATAAGGTCACATTGACAGTACTAGAGATTAGGGTTTAAACATATCTTTTTAGGAACACAGTTCAACCCATAGCACCTACTATGTCCCACTGAATACAGAAGACATAGTGTGAAGCACAACCGCCACCCACAAGAACCCCACAGCTAGCAGTGCCTCCGTGTAAGTGCAGTAAAACTTGCACAAGGTGTGAGGAAGCACACGGGACAGGGATGGTTGCTGTTGGGGCACAAGGCATTTCGGGAATGAAATCTGAGCTCAATTTTGAAGGATGAGAAGGAATCAGTCACACAGAGGAGAGATAAGGGTAGCAAGAGATGTAAAGTATTACTAATCTTGCCGAAAGCCACTGCAGTGTTTTATCTCTCCCTACCTTTCTACAGTAGATCCTCATCTCTGAAACAGGCCTGCACCTGGAATAGAGTAGAAAGCAAGTTCACGAGCTCTCTGGTCCTCTGGCTCACCTTATATCACAAGACCTGTATCTAAAGCTTCTGTGAAACACTACAGTAATCGATGTTCAAGACAAGTCATCAGAATTAGGTTCAGCACACCCTCCAAGAAAGTTAGGAAATGTGTAATATCGTAATATCCTTTTTTTTTTTTTGCTTTAATATATTTTATTGGAATCTTTTCAAGAAGAGCAACTGCTTGTCTAAGACAGGATAAAGACATGAAAGGTGATGGATTTTGAGCACCTCCCTCCCCAAATTTGAGTTTTTCTCCTCCGTTGACAGCTGTTTGTAATATACTTTTTAGGGTCTTTGAAAATAATGAAAATGAATGGTTTTGTTGCTTTCAAGGTTAATCATTTTTCTGGAAAGTTCAGTTATGCAGAATTGCTAATATCTTCACAATGCTAACATTGATTTATTTCTTACTCTGTGCCAAGCTGTCCTAAGACCTTGACTGATGTTACCTCATTCAGTCCTATGATGTAGGTACTGCTGCTGTCACTATTTTATAGAAGAAAAGGCTGAGGCCCAGAGAAGCTAAGTAACTTGCTTTGGCTCATGCACATTATACCTGACAGATCTAGGATTCAGCTCAGACAGTGGGGCTTCAGAGCCATGCTCTAAACCTCTATGATTCTCTACCTCAGTACTCTTTTTAGATAAATGAAGAGTTTTTATATGGGCAGCACTTGTCCTGTAACCACTAAGGCTTTATTCAGAGAGAGGAAGATAATCAAAGTGGCAGAAGGTAAAATAGTCTGATTTCTATTAAGTAATAAGTTCCACTTCTCAGATGTAGATCCTGGAATTTAAAGAGGTCATTGAAAAGGCCTTGCCTATCTTGACCCTTCCAGATATTCAGAATATCTAACAAATAAATAAGCACTTTGCTCTTCGTTAATTCAGAAATACTTATTAGTCTTGGTGTGCAAGGCACTGTGCTAGGAATTAGAGTTAAAAATAAATGGCAAAGCCTGACCAGATGGTGGTGCATTGGATAGAACGTCAGCCTGGGACGCTGAGGATCCAGGTTCAAAACCCCGAAATCGCCAGCTTGAGCACAGGCTCACCAGCTTGAGTGTGGGTTCGCTGGCTTGAGCATGGGATCACAGACATGACCCCATGGTCGCTGGCTTGAGCCCAAAGGTCACTGGTTTGAAGCCCAAGGTCACTGGATTGAGCAAGGGGTCACTGGCTCAGCTGGAGCCCCTGACCAAGGTACTTATGAGAAGCAATCAACGAACAACTAAAATGCTTGGTGCTTCTCATCTCCCTGTCCATCTGACCCTGTCTGTCCCTTTCTCTCCCCACCCCTCACCCCACTCTCTCATGCAAAAAAAAAAAAAAAAAAAAGAAAAAGAAAAGAAAATAGATAAATAGATGGCAGACAGAAAGATTTAGTTATATTTGTTGGGATGGAATGAAAAATACCAATTTCAAAATTGTGCTTCCCTTTCAGCTGTTATGGAGGAATTGGGAGATCTTGTCTCGGTAAGAAATATATTTTCATTATTCAGTTGAGTTTTTTTTAACTTCAAAGTACACAAACTCCTGTTTCTGGGCCATATGCTTACTTTTTGAAAATGAAACAAAACACAGTATAAGTCTAAGACTGTCAGTTTATTTAAGGTCCTAAATTTGGTGTTCCCTAGGATGCTGTGGTGGAGTGGGAGGTGTTTTCAGCATTGTTTTGGAGGATCCAGCGAATCATAATTTACAAGTCAGAGCACCTGCATTCTTGTGTTTTGTTTTCTAATGTTATCCCTAGGCAGGTGTTGTGATACCGACAATAACTTCTAAATAATACCCAGCCGTTACATAAGTATGAAAACCAAAGTTAATTACCATATGTTAACTTTAAAGTTTTTTAAAATGTGTTAGGGAAAACAACAGTTAATGAAATGTCACAATGGAGTAACAATCCTTTTATGTTGGAGAGTATGGAAATTAAAAAGTTTTGATTTCAAAAATCACTATTAAAATCAAAAGACAACCCATAAAACGGGGAAAATATTTGCAAACCATCTGAAAAGGGACTTACCTAGAATATATAAAGACCTCTTATAACTCAGTAATAAAAACAATCCAATTTTAAAAATGAGAAAAGGACCTGAATATTTATTCAAACAAAATATTCAAATGACCATTAAGTACATGAAAAGATGTTCAGCCTCACTAGTCATCAAAGAATGCAAAATAAAGCCACAATGAAATACTACTTAACACCCATTAGCATAGCTATCATCCACGGAAAATAAGCAGTTGCTAAGATGTGGAGGAATTGGAACAGTCTTACACTGCTGGTGGGAATGTAAGATGGTGCAGCTGCTTTGGAAAACAGTCTAGCAGTAGTACTTCCTCAAACAGTTAAACAGTTACCGTATAACCTCACAATTCCAGCCCTAGGTATATACCCACAAGAAATAAAAACATGTCCACACAAAGCATACACATGAATGTTTGTTTATAGCAGCATTATTCATAACAGCCAAAAAATGGAAACAACCTACATGTCCATCAACTGAAAAATAAACAAAATATACATCTATACAATGAAATATTCATCCAAAAAGGGGAATGAAGTGCTGATTGATCCATGCCACAATATGTATGAATCTTGAACACATTATACTAAGTGGGCAGTGCTAGTCACAAAAGACCACATATGATTTCAGGTATATAAAATGTCTAGAATAAGCAAATCTATAGAGACAGAAAGTAGATTACTGGTTGCTCAGGGCAGGGGTGATGGGGTGGTAGGGGGTAACAAAAGGGTATAGGGTTTCTTTCTGAGTTGATGAATGTCCTACAACTGACTGGTGATGGCTGCACAGATCTGTGAATACCCTGAAATCCGCTGACTTGTGTACCTTAAGTTCTATGTTTATATGGTATATGAATTATAACTCAGTAAAGCTATGTAAAAAAATGAAGCTAGTGTTAAACTTTAATTCTACTAGCCATTTAAAATCGTAATATAACTGTCTATCAAAAACACATACTAAGGCCTCAGTCTTTTATTTCAAACAATTACACTAAACCTAGTCACCTTACCAACTTAAGTCTAATTAAATATATTCTACCCTATCGTTAATTATTTAATAATGCACTATTTTTCTGTCATGTTCTTTAGTAGCCGCCTGTCTCCTGCTCTATCTGTCTGACACTGTGTCACCACAGCAAGCCATAGACAGCCTGAGAGACCTAAGGGGATCTGGAGCAATACAGACCATAAAGGTGAGGAGGTGGACTGTGTCTGTGCCAGTCTGAACATTACAAACAGTGCAATTCATCATTGTGGGGAAAGGAAACATTTCCCCATCCCTCCTGTGGTTCTCTTTGGCGATGGAATAATCAGATCAACATGAGACAGATTGACAGGAGAAAATCAAATTTAGTTTCATGCACACGGGAATAACACACACAAGTCAGAGACCCCATATGCATGAGAGCTTCAGAGACAAATGGCAAATAACATCTAGATCAGTGGTCCCCAACCCCCGGGCCGCAGACTGGTACCGGTCCGTGAGCCATTTGGTACCGGTCCACAGAGAAAGAATAAGTAACTTACATTATTTCCATTTTATTTATATTTAAGTTTGAACGATGTTTTATTTTTTAAAAATGACCAGATTCCCTGTTACATCCGTCTAAGACTCACTCTTGACGCTTGTCTCATAAGTTCGACAATTATATTTTAAAATACCACAGTTTTTACACCGGTCGCATAATTTTATTTTGTGCATTTATCTATCCCACCCTAAAGGCCGGTCTGTGAAAATATTTTCTGACATTAAACCAGTCCGTGGCCCAAAAAAGGTTGGGGACCACTGCTCTAGATGACATTCTGAGCTGGGGATGAGGGAAGGCACCTTGGGGCTTCAGGTCATTGCAGGGAGAGCATGAGTTCAGTGGTCAGTTATTTGCCCTGCCATACAGATTCGCTTATCTCCAGTAATCTCTGATTATGGGCAAGGCCCCTAATTCAGATCCCTCAAGATAGTTGGGCAGGGCGTAGAGAGGTAGGGTGGGGGTTGGTGGCATAGTTTCTCTTGAGATCACAGGATCTTGGTTGCCTTTTTTTTTTTTTTTAAACAAATCTTTTTTTTTTTTAATTTTTATTTTATTTATTCATTTTAGAGAGGAGAGAGAGAGACAGAGAGAGAGAGAGAGGAGAGAGAGACAGGGGGGAGGAGCTGGAAGCATCAACTCCCATATGTGCCCTGACCAGGCAAGCCCAGGGCTTCGAACCGGCGACCTCAGCATTTCCAGGTCAATGCTTTATCCACTGCACCACCACAGGCCAGGCTTGGTTGCCTTTAGCTCAAAATAATCCATGTACCACTGACACACATCTTAGGGTGGCTGGTTCTGAACTCCTATATTATCAAAATGGCAATGAAAATCCAAAGATTCTATTATTCATATATCACCTATTTATATTTTGAATTTTTTTTCCATATGCCTATAGGCCATCTGTATATTTTGAATATATTTTGAATATTATTATTATTATTTTGTATTTTTCTGAAGTGAGAATCAGGAAGGCAGAGCGCCCGACCAGGATCCACCTGGCATGCCCACCCAGAGGGTGATGCTCTGCTCATCTGGGCCATTGCTCTGCTACTAGAACCATTCTAGTGCCTGAGGCGGAGGCCATGGAGCCATCCTCATTGCCCGTGCCAACCCTGCTCCAGTGGAGCCTTGGCTACAGGAGGGGGAAGACAGAGATAGAGAAAAAGGAGAAGGGGAAGGGTGGAGAATAGATGGGTGCTTCTCTTGTGTGCCCTGGCCAGGAATCGAACCCAAAACTTCCACATGCAGGGCCAATGCTCTACCACTGAGCCAACCAGCCAGGACCTTGAATTTTTTTAATGTACATTTAAATATAACCTGGATGTCTAAAGAAGTTCACAGTATTGCAAACAAAATAATGAAGAATTTCAGCTTCCCAGTTTATACTTCCAGGATCTACAACTGTTCAGTTTTTGCCCATTCCGAGAGTGAATCCTCTCACTTGGAAAAATGAGATGGTTATTAAAACTTGGTAGTTTCTTGGGTAGAGTTTTGTCCAAAGAGATCTAATGAAGGTCCTATTATATCACCAAAACAACATAGATGAATGACTAATGCTAATTATCTATCTCTGTGGGTAATCAAAGTAACGTTTTGTACACTGACTTCTCCGTAACACTCTCAAAACACTGTGGTGGCAGTGCCCAAGGATAGTATATATTAATCTTGTTGCTGAAAAGATTCTGCTGATTTCACTTTATTTGTAGCTCTATAAAGCTAAATCAGGAGCAGGCACTAAGGAATCCTGGCTTTTAGGCAGCTCCCGGTGTTAGACAGTCTGTCTTCCCAGGGTGCAAGTCTAACCAAATGTAATGAATGTGAATTATTATAACAGATAAATTCACCAAGCAGTCTGATTTTTTTTTTTTTTTTGTAGTTTTCTGAAGTTGGAAACGGGGTGGCAGTCAGACAGACTCCCGCATGTGCCCGACCGGGATCCACCCGGCATGCCCACCAGGGGGCAATGCTCTGCCCATCTGGGGCATTGCTCTGTTGCAACCAGAGGCATTCTAGCGCCTGAGACAGAGGCCACAGAGCCATCCTCAGCGCCCAGGCCAACTTTGCTCCAATGCAGCTTTGGCTGTGGGAGGGGAAGAGAGAGACAGAGAGGAAGAAGAGGGGGAGAGGTGAAGCAGATGGGCGCTTCTCCTGTGTGCCCTGGCCGGGAATCGAACCTGGGACTCCTGCACGCCAGGCCGACGCTCTACCACTGAGCCATCCGGCCAGGGCCCAGCCTGATTTCTCAGTGCTCATATATGGTCATTCACAAAACAGTCCCTACAGGATCCACTTCACTGCAGATTCTGAAAACAGAGCTCCCTTTATTATGTTAATATCCAATGATACTTCACATTAAGGATGTTCTCAAGTCTTTGAAACAAAATACATAGTCAAATGTATATATATATGCACGTATACACACATTTTACATCCTTGATCTTGTTGAGAATTAAGTCCACATTAGTATGGGCGTCAGTTTATCACCTGAGCGTTCTGTGGCAAACAGGCTTCTCCTGGTTAGCAGTGTGCAGTTTCAGCTCCTCAGTAATGGGATGAAATGAGATTATTGGCAGTGAGAATATCCTCTAGGAATATACTGAAACTCCAAACAAATCTTTTTTAAAAGTTTTGCTTATCTGTTATGATTAATGATGTGTAGTATTATCTACTATGAAAATTATTCCAAATGGGTTAATGTCATCACAAAAAGAAAAAAAAATGGGCTTCTATAAATTGAGATAGATTTTCTTGAATATACCACTGCTAATTGCTACAAAAAGTGCCTTCTCCTCCCCACTTACTCCCCCCAAGGGAAAAGACACGAGCAAAAAGGGTGCCTTCATGTACTAGTTCTAATCTTATTTGCTCCTGCCGGTAAAAAGGGAGAAAGGGTTTTCACAGATTTATAAAATATTCATCTGTTTCAAGCTACCTTCTGATAGTTAGAGATTTTAAAGCAATAGTTTTTCACACTTTACACAGCTTTATTGAAAGATAAATGCTTGCTTACCCCAGAGGATGGAGACTTGTTCCCAGCAAATGTTTGACTCCTGATTCCTACCTGCATTGTGACTACTCTGGTGGGTAGTTTTCTAAAATGTATTTCAATATATCTTTCCTTTTTTCAGCAATATAATTATCTTCATGAGTTCCGGGACAAACTAGCTGCACATCTGTCATCAAGAGATTCACTATCAAGATCTGTATCTAGATGAAAAAAAATAAGAAAAAAAGAAATTTCAAAAAGCATATGCATGGCCATGTCTGATATTTGAATTCTTGAACATAACCTGAAGTGAAATGTAAATGTGTATGTGCAACCCTCCGAAAGCTTTCATTGACAGATGCATTCTGCCTCTCCATCTCTTACAAGAGATAGAAAATTGCGATAGTTTTCCTTTTTAGAAATGAACTGGCTGCTCTAGCACAATTTACCTGGAGATAATGCTGAAAAGGCTTATGGAAAAAATATTTGATTGCATATGTTTTTTGTTTGTGTTTTTGTTTTGTTGGGTTTTTTTTGTATTTTTCTGAAGTGAGAAGCAGGGAGGCAGTCAGACAGACTCCCGCATGCACCTGACAGGGATCCACCCAGCATGCCCAAGGGGCATTGCTCCCTTCCAACTGGAGCCATTCTAGTGCCTGAGGCGGAGGCTACAGAGCCGTCCAGCGCCCGGGCCAACTTTGCTCCAATGGAGCCTTGGCTGCAGGAGGGGAAGAGAGACGAAGGAGAGGAGGAAGGGTGGAAACAAAGATGGGCGCTTCTGTGTGCCCTGGGCAGGAATCGAACCCAGGACTTCCACATGCTGGGCCCATGCTCTACCACTGAACCACTCGGCCAGAGTGATTGCATATTTTTATTATTTACCAGACTTTACTTCATTTGACTATTTGTAACTACTGGGTGGCATGTAGCATAGTATTAAGTGTGAAAATTGGTATAAGTACCCAAGCCAAAATTATTTAAATAACTTTCACCCTTTATTCCTCACAAAACCTCTCCCATTTTTTTTTTTTTTACTTCATAGACATACAAAATTGTGAGGGATCCTAATCATCTACTCACCTCCCTTGCACTATGGGACATCCCTAACAGATGGTTAGCATTTGCTTGGACATTTTCAGAGACAACAAAGTCTTGGTTCAGATAGCTGTTCTTTTTAGAACATTTTATTCCACTCTAGAAACTACATGGAATGAATTTAATTCCTCTTTCACATTTATTGTTCAAAGGACTTATCTGCAGATTAACAATCTCCGATACTCTCACTTTCACCTAATCTAATGCTACTGAACATGTCCTTTTGTCTTTAGATTCAACATTGAGCTACCAAAAGCAGTCACGTGGACTACAGACAAGGATTATACAATGAGTCAAAACCACCTGTTTGAATAGACATTTGTGGTTTCAATGTCATGAGTTAGGCCCCATGGCTCTCTTGGCTACTGGTGATCACAAATGTGAACCAATGGTCATAGGCACTTACAAGACAAAGTAAATTTAACCACATTGAAACTTAGTTTTTAAATAATCACATAATCACCAAAAATTCTTCTCACATTCTTCTTGCAGCTGCTGAATTACTTTAAGTTTATTATGGAATACGTTAAAACAATTACTAGTGTTGTTTGGGAACTTCAGACCAAAGATCCAGTATATACCATAATACACAATCAATACTTTAATACTCATATATTCACTGCTTCTGGAACTTAAAATTTTACAAGTCTACTAAGGAAGATGGGAAAATCACATATCCCATCAGTATCTAAATGTTTAAACTAGGGATTTCTTATCTAACATAATAAATGCCAAGTTATAGCAAGAAAGTTGTTATTTTTTAAAGTACAGGCTGCAATCATAGATTGACCTTCCTTATGATTTTGGTATTACAACCAAATGCAATTTAAAATCACAATATTCTATTAAACTTTAGGAAGTCACTGAAATTAACATGGCCAAATCTTACATTAGTTTTCATCCAATATAAACATACAGCTTATTCATGAACACTTAAGAAAACGGAGGGAAAATACTGGCATGGATTAATCAAATCCTTTATAATCAACCAAATTTTCAAAGTGCATCCATGTCTTAATTTCTGCTACAAGAGCTGGTTAAGACTTCCACATTTAAAATGCTGAACTAAACTACTTCAATACCAAAGATAAGGAAAAACATCAATTATTCCATAACAGAGAAACATGGGATGGCACTACTCAAAAATAATTGTCCTATTAAATTTAATATGTCAATTTAACGTTCTTGGAAAGTTTCTCTACCTAAGCTGTGGGACAGCGCTCAAAACAATAGGAGAGCAGAGGCAGAGATACATCTAGAGTCCTGGTCAAGCCAAAGTTAGCTGCTGAAATTGAATTAACACACAGACACAACCATTATCCATGAACTACACAAGGCGACATTTGAGATGGTTTTTATTAAATATACAAAAGCAAAATAAGCAAGCTCTAGGAAGGCAGGACTACTTAAGGGCTTGTCTTTGGACAGTTGTACAGCACCATCGAGGTTAACTTAGACTTGAACAAACCATGAGCACAAATGGCTAACTACATTCTACGTTTCTCTTAGCACTTTTAAAGTCTACCCATCATCAAGCTATTATTCAAGAAATTTTTCTTCTCCAAAATACAAACATGGTAACCAAAGAAATGCAAATGTAGAGAAGCATTGTGCAATAAAATTATTCATTTTTCCCATGTCAGGATATTCACTGCCTCTTCATTTGCACAATGTGTATTAATAAAATCAATGTAGGATAAAACCTTCACTCTGATCCCACAGATACATCACCTTATATGGTTAATACTATTTTCCAAAACCAAACAGAACAAGCAGCAGAACTGTTTACACCTTTCAAACATAACAGATTTAGTAAAACTGTTCTAAGGAAGCTATTCAACATATCCAGAAACAGAACGGTTTTTTCTCCTGGCGTCATGCTGGAGTATTAATTAGTTCAGAACTATCTCCTGAGCTGTTGATCAGTACCAGGGACCCATTTGTTCAGAATCATCTTCTGAGCTATAACACAAGTACAGAAGACTCAAGAGCTGCTGGTCTGACTGCAGATCAAGGATGGGTTTGAGCAAAAGATTACATTATTTGAGACATTAGTTTCTCAAAATGATATGAGTACTTTTCTAAACAAGGCAAGACACAGTGTCAATGTTTTTATCTTTCTGCTTTGAAACAAATGTTTTAAAATATTTTTTGCAATCAGAATTTCTGGTTTACAATTATACTGTACAACTGATCAGAGATGCACATTTGTGGGTATCAAATTATATAAATGAGAGCTTAGATGTGTACTTTTAAAATACAGATCATTACTAGAACGGGCTCAATATATCACAATGCTATATAGTGCAGCCACCACTAAGGTGAAAGCCCAGCCCCCTGCAGGGTATAATGGACACACAGAAGTCATTATTTGCACCATGGCAATGACAGTTCATAAACACTGATCATAAACATATAACCAGAAGAAAAATGTATCAAAGTATTTTGCTAGTTTCAAAGTATATCTATATCTCTATTTCCTTTCTATGCAAATGACATATTTTCAAAAAACACTGATTTGAGAAGTAGAGAAGAGCTCTTAACGAGAGCTATTAGCATGAGTCGTCCTCAAGATGATAAATACTGAAGAGACTTTAAAAGAGACAGACACCATGTAATCTCCGATGTACTTCGTTGCTTTGTGAAAGACCAGTATCAGGGAATCTGGACCTGACTGGTAGTAGGTCTGACAGTTCATGGTATAATTCATAACATTTCTCAAATGCTTTAGTAATACCTGACACATGCCCAAAGTGGATTGTCTGGTCATTTCCTATCATCCCCCCTTCTCATGGGAAATAATTCAAATTTCAAACAAATTAGCAGTTTGTCTATAGCCCTAGAGCCAGCTCTCCTCTACCCTGGGATAGAGGGTGGGGAAATCAGTTAAGCATTATGAAAATCAGCAGCCGCCATTAATAAAATTCAGATACTGGCATTTAAATAAGTTTCTACCTCCATGCCTTAATACTAGCAGGACATATTGCCATGATATAATATTATGACTCAACAGAAAAGCTGCTAAGTAGACTACATTTGTTATATAAGATTTCTAACCCAGGAGAATCTATAATACCCATAGCAACAAAGAGCTGTTAGTATAAATATAAACCACCGTATGTTACACTAATGGTTTCTGAGAGCTGGAAACCTCTTAAAGATAAAGCACACAGTATCAAAAGTGATTGTAACAAGGGGGGAAAAGTATCTAAATAAACAGCTGTCTGCAGAGCGGGCAGTTTAATATAAGGTAGAAAGGATTACAAGCCAGGCTAACTATGCCTCAGCTGGACCTGCAGGAATAATATAAGTAAAGGCTATGGCCATCCAAAAATACTATAGATTAAGAGGGAGGACAAATTCAGAGCAAGTAAGAGTTAATAGGATATTGTCAAATGAAAGTATTTTGTTTCTGATTTCTCTCATAAGGGATTTAATTTCATAAACAATAAAAAAGGTAAAGATGAGTATATATGAGACCATCCAAATGCTTAATGTTCTAATCACTTACATGCCTAGAAACTAACAACCTAGTACCAAGATAGAAGACCCTCACTATCAGTCATCTTTGAAGAATCAGCTAAGGATTTCATATCTAATTTCTGAAGTATGAGCATGTTGCTTCCATGAATTACAACCAGTAAGACCTTGCATTAATCCTGAAGAATATTCTGGAATAAATTATTAAAAGGATGTTTGTTAAAACTTAGGTTGTAAAAATACTTTCACAAGGATATGAAAGCCGCAGGAAACCTATCTGGTGGATAGAGAAGACTTGGCCAGGTCTCTCATGATCAAAAGGAGTTGTGAACGAGAAAGAAAACTCAGAAGTGGGAACTGATACAGTGAGGTGGGTCAGAAACTGAGTGACTCCTCATCTTCAGAGAATGAGTCTTCAGCGCCTAGCAAGTGCTCAATAAATAATTTACTTCATGAACTGGCCCACAGTCAGGTCAGGCTATTTACCAGACTATAAAATACAAGGTCTTTAAAGCTTCTCTCATGAAATGGCCCCTCACTCTCCTGCTTCACATCCTCTTCTTCGACATACCTCCCTTACCCAACCCCAAAACATTAACAACTACTCTCCAAAATGTGAGGAAGCATTTCTTCTCTAAGAGAGAGTAAAACAGCATCTAATTCTTAAATGTGAGTAGTTCTTACAGTAAGACTCTACAAAGATATCCATAAATTCCCTTGACCATTATGTCTACTTCCTATTTACTGGTATTTCATTCTTTGATACTTTAAGAATCTTCTGAATCACATTATTTTTAATTGCCTTAACTTCCTCACCCAAATAAAGCACAAATATGCTTATGAAAACATGCAAACCATAATCTGCCTGCCTTACAAGCAGCAGCCAAAATAAAGTCATTTTACCTAAAAACCTAAAAATTAGAACATTTTTAAGTGCCACAGTAACTTTTTAAATTGGTAAGAAAAATGATGAAGTGTCATCAATGGTTATGAATATTGACAAGCAACAACAAAGAGTAATGTGCTTAGTATTTAAAAATATTGCTTTTTAGATCCAGACGTGATATTAAAAAAAAAACCACAATGTAATACTCTATTTTTTAAAAACTGACAGTGATATGTCTTTATTGTGGATTAAGCAAATTTATGAAATCGCTACTTGTAATCTTTAAAACAATGCACTGAAAATAAGTCTTAATTTCAGAGTTTTATTGTATTACACTAAAGGAACAGCAGGACAGTTATACAATGTTCTTTCATTCTATTTTGTAAATCTAAAGTACTTGCAAATTCTTAAGACTACCTTTACCACCAGATTAGAACAGTAAGTATAATAACCAATTTCTTAATAAGTCTTACAAATTAAAACACATTTAAAATAGCTTTAAATGCATTCTTCATAATTCAGCATGTTTTTATATCATATCCTTTATGCTTAAGAATTAAAGCAGGTATATTGCTCTGATGGAAATATGGTAAATCTCTCACTCATGCAATATACAAGGATAATATTCAAGTCAAAGGGGAAAAGTCCCACTTATTTTTTTAATGTATCCATATATAATCATTTACATGATAGATGAGGAAACCCATGAAGTTTCCCACTGATCAGATATATATTTTCAGTTCATCAGAAGCACCTGATATCTACAGCTAATCTGTAATTAGATGGCATTTCAATAAAACCAAAATGAGCCCTACAAGTTCCTATAAATAAAAGCTTCCAATGGACTAAAGATAATAATTAATGCAATCATTCAAGGGATTATGGCTGTTCCCTAAGGAGTGCAAGTTCAAATCTTTCAACACCAGAGGTAATCATTTTATATTAATTTATACTCAATCCCACTTAAATTCTTTATCCGAGTATAACATATGAAAACAGTCTTTCCACAAGCAAAAAATGTGGAAACATTTAAAAAATAAGAAGTCATTTTTTAATGTAACTGATCAGATTCCATAGGCTACTCTTGGAAACAGGATCTTGCTGGAGAGAATCCCTTCATTTGGTGGCTTTTTGCATGCACTTAACTGGAGCAGTTCTTCTGTGTGTTGTTCTAAGAGCTCACCAAAACATAGATCATGCTGAAAAGAAGAAAAAGGCTGTTAATTCAAACATTCCTAATTATAAAACCCAAGAGCTCCAAAAAGTTGAGTCTGTTCTATATAGCAAACAAATTTGTATCATCACAGAAAATAAAAAGACCAATGACAATTGTGTTCACAATTGATTTTAATTTGCATTTATGGACTGTTGCCTAGGGTGGCACTTGGCTTGATGCATGAGTTGTAGTTGTCCCCTATTTCCTTTCCAATTTTAGCAAGTAGAATGGCACAGCTGAAAGCTTGATGGGGGATCAGGGCTTAGTGAAATCCCAAACAGCACACTGCTTGGGATGGGGTTTATTAATGGGAGCAAGCATCTCCCAGAGCTCACTTCCTGCCAGGCCCTCAGTCATGTCTTTTATATACATGACCTCCTTGGATCCTCCGAGCAGTCCTAGGAGGTGAGTACTATTATTATCCCCATTTTACAGATAGGAATGGTCAATTTACGATCTTTCCTATTAGAGAAAGGTTCTAAGCAACATCAGCAGGGTTAAGAAAAAGGGACAAACAACTGAAATAAAAGGCAATATCCATTTGATTTAGGCTTAAGGACTGCCAAGACAACTCTACAGAAAGAGTGATGTGGGAAAAGCATGCTTCAAAATCATGTATCTCCAAGGCCCTGGCTGGATAACTCAGCAGTCGAGTGTCGGCCTGGCGTATGGAAGTCCCAGGTTCAATTCCCAGCTAGGGCACACAAGAGAAGCACCCATCTGCTTCTCCACCCTTCCCCCTCTACTTTCTCTCTCTCTCTCTTCCCCTCCAGCAGCCAAGGCTCCATGAGAGCAAAAGTTGGCCCAGGTGCTGAGGATGGCTCCATGGCCTTGGCCTCAGGCTCTCCAGCTGCAACAGAGCAAAGCCCCAGTTAGGCAGAGCATTGCCCCCTAATGGGCGTGACGGGTGAATCTTGGTTGGGCGCATGCAGGAGTCTGTCTCTGCCTCCCCGCTTCTACTTCAGAAAAATACAAAAAGAAAAAATCTTAAAAAAAAAATCCTCACCTGGGTTTGATCACAGTTCATCTGCCCTTTTCCTGACTATAAATAATCCCAAGGCCTGACAGGGCAGTGGCGCAGTGGATAGAGCATCAGGCTGGGATACGGAGGACCCAGGTTCGAGACCCCAAGGTCGCCAGCTTGAGCGCAGGCTCATCTGGTTTGAGCAAAGCTTACCAGCTTGAGCCCAAGGTCACTGGCTCAAGCAAAGGGTCACTCAGTCTACTGTAGCCCCCCGGTCAAGGCACATATGAGAAATCAATCAATGAACTAAGAAGCCACAACGAAGAATTGATGCTTCTCATCTCTCTCTTTTCCTGCCTGTCCCTCTCTCTGACTCTCTCTGTCACTAAATAAATAAATAAATAAATAAATAAATAATAAATAAATAAAAATAATCCCAAGGGTAAGAGTTGGGGTGACAGGGTAAGAATGATCAGACCAGTGCATTGGTCTGACTATAATAAAATGAATTAAACAATGAGGAAAAAAAACCCATGTATCTCCAAAAGGAAATACAAACCAAGGAGGTGAGCAAACTCAATAGACAATTTAAAATGGAAATGAATATCCTAGAGCCACCATCTCCTGATGAACATTTCCCCACACTGTACATCTCCAATTCTATCACTTATCCAATCACTCATTTCTTTCAACAATGTTTAAAATGCCTACTATATGCCAGAACTGCTCCATACCTTCGTTACAGAAACTTAAAAATGAAAACAAGAAATCAGAATGGCACGTGGACCTTCCCTGTCCAGAACTGACTCACTATCTGTTTCATGAGTGACACCCGGAGATGCACTGAAGGACACTCATTTTGACGATTATAACCTCCAAAAGCATAACATTTCCTAAATTCCAGTCTAGCCCTTCCTACATCCTTTTCAACAATGTAAATTTATATGACATAAAGAGAACTCTGAACATAACCCTACCATATAATACTTATCACTTCTTCAAGTAACAAACAGGAAAGGAAATGGAAGCCAATATTATAAGAATTTTTCTCATACAGCTAATTTAATTTACTTCATATTTTGAAAATCAGGTGGAAAGTCTGCTAGTTGAATATAAATCAATAAAAGATGAGAAAGTATATTTATATCACTTAAAAAATTATAATCTCACATGTGGCAATGTGCCTTTCCAGTTTTAATAAGCAGCCAATTTATTTCTCCTACAGTCCACTTGGAGCAGTGCTTCTCAACCAGGGCCAGTTGTACCCCCAGGAGACAGTGCTGATTATAATGACTGGGGGAGGGGTGCTTCCGGCTAGTGGGCGGAGGACACAGATATCGCTAGCTATCCTACAATGCACAGGACTACAACTGAGATTGATCCAGCCTAGAATGTCAGCCATGCCAAGGTTGGAAACCTGGCCTAGAGGAATGACCCAAGTTGATAATGGCAGAAAGGGAGAAAAATTGATAATTGCATTATCCTTTAAGATAGAACTGTATCTTTCATTCATCCCATTCAGATCAAGCAAACCAGAAGATGAATGGCAGCGCATACACAGTTTGTGAAGAATGATAGAGAAAAAAATTAAACACAATCACAAGACTGGGTTTTGTGTGTGTGTGTGTGTGTGTGTGTGTGTGTGTGCGCGCGCGTGTTTGGTTTGGTTTGGTTTTTTTGGCAAATTCACCAAACCATATCCTCCCAATGTCATTACTTTCCCATGGAGAATGAGAGTTGTTCTTCACTCTTGAATGAGTCCAAAAACGTAGGAAGCAGCATCCCTGACTAAACTATCTGCTGCTGACAGCACACCAGTCGCCTGCCTTGACAAGTACCAGTATAGTCACACTCCATGTGGGGAATCTGCTGGTGTGCAGTCACTACCAGTTACCACCATTCGAGGCGCTGAGTTATTCTTCACGTGGATTCTAAGGTATTAAAAGCATAATGCCTACAAACTTTAGGCAGCAAAGTGAAACCATGTTTTCATTTTATTTTTTAAACTTACCCGTATAGGTAGTAAAAAAAGGCTAAAAGATAAAAAGCTAATTTGCACCATCCTTCTTTCTGACAATATGCTAGAATATCTGCATTCATGATGGTTGTAGGGTCATAAAGTCCTGGTCCACTCATCACTGGTCTACTCATATACCTGTAATAAACACAGTCTATTAGCCACTCAGAAAGGGAGCAAACTTGGGGTGGGAAGGAGGGTTTTTGCCTAATATTTGTTACGAGAGGTGGTCCACATAGGGAAGACAGAGATGAAGTTCTTTCCTTTCATCATCTTAATTTAAAAACTAGAGCCCCTAAACAAACAGTACTCAGCTAAACAAGTCAGATCTGGTTTATTCTACACTTTTTCAGAAATCCAAGAATAAGAATAACTGCAAAAAGGAAATAAGACTTTTTTCTTTTAACCTTTTTATTTTACCATAAGTTTAGACATACAGAAAAGGTAAAAGAACACTTCACCAGACATTCAAATGTTCCCACTTACCACACTTGCTTTATCCTTCTTTCTCATTTTATTTCTAAATATGCACACTTTTAACCATTTCAGAGTCAGCTACCTTTGATTCCTAAACACTAGTTCAGTATATATTTCTTAAAAATCAAGGGCAATGTGATTTTTACATTTACTTATAACATCTAACTCTATAGATCAGACAGAAACTTTATAAGTTATGAAATACAAATATCTTTTATAAATAACCAAATTTAAGTCATAAACACAAAGAAAGAAGTTGGATAGGCACTGATTTACATAAAGTTCAAAGACAGGCGAATAACTTTTTAGAGGTCAGTGGTTTTCTTTGGGAGGTACTGGGGTGACTGACAGGAATGGGGCGCAGAGGAATCTTCCAGGGGGCGAGATCTGTTGTATGTCTCAATCTGGGTGGGTTTCACAGGTGTGTATGTATGGACAAACTCATTGAGCTTTATGCTTCAGACTTAGGCACACTATTGTAAGTTATACCTCATTAAAAAAAACACCTTTAAAGAGTAATAAAATAAGCTCCTTAAGAGATATGAAATCAATTATTTGCTCATCCACTTAATTTTTAAAATAAATGCAAACTAATTTTCAGTTTTTCATTTAGGTGACTAACATGTAAGATAACCGTATTAACTATAGTATAATTAAAATTAGGAAAAGTATTAGAAGTATATCTAAATATTACCTCCAAATATGATATGCCAAGAGGGGCATATTGAGACCAAGTGTGAGCCACTCTGCTGCACAAAGAAACATGACACAGAAGAAAGCATGGATGAGGTACTCTGGCAGTACAAGCTGGAAGAAAAACACAAACCAGTTATCAAAATGCCTGGGCAGTAAATCAATTGCTAATTTGGAAAGCGGGTGGCAACCCAATTTCCATAATGAAAAGTTACTGTTTTCTTAAAATCAAAGATGAAAAATGGTACTGAGTTTCCCATATTTAACTTTTTACCAAAAGGAGGATTACAAACAAATCAAAGATACAGCTTTGCACTAAAAGAATAACATTTTTTCTTAGCCTAATATTTAAACCTCAAATTCTTAAAGCAGTAGATTATATTATACAAAGTTACCACCCAGACTGTTCAGTTGTTTGCAAACCAACTGTAATATTTTTTCTTTCCACTATTCAACAATGATAAAAATACAAAAATGATGTATTTGATCACATGCAACATGATATGAAAAAAATCCACAAAAACAAAACTCCCCGTTAGAAGTTTACACATAGCATTAAAGCCTTTAACAGAAACCCAGAATATTACATATACATTATTTAACAAACCACATCACATTACCACAAAGAAATATTTTAATGGAAAGCCAACAGCCAATAATCTCAGCACAGTCAGGGAGGAAAGAACGCCAATATGCACAAATGCAAATGAGGTGCTTTCTGCAATGTAGGAGGGAAAAGACTGAGTTCTGACCCACAAAATCAAAATTTCCCCAAATCCTGAGCTTCCGTTTTTACACGGCCTTCCGGTTTCTTTAATCCTGCTTCTCAATGAAATGCTACAGGCAGGGCAGGCCAAAAGAAGCTCAGAACTCAAAGACGAAATAAACCTTTTGATAACAGGAAGTATTAAATGAGGAAAAAATTAATTCAAGCAAAATGCATTTTATAAAATGACCAGGAGTTAACGCTTTATCTTTCTCATCCTAAGGATTTCAGCCTAATGGCATTGTTAAATAAAAATACCAACACCTTTCACTGCAATTTGCAGCTAAAGGACTTCCTATAAGTCACAGCTACAAAGCTAGTTTCTCAAATGTCTGCATCATACCAAATTAAAATTATATAAATCTTCAACATTATCATATCATTCCTGATGGGAAACCATAGTTGAAGAAATAATATCATTAGATTCCATACTCAAGCCCATTTTCTAATACTCCCAAATTACTTTTCCAATTAAAGGTACAGAGAGAAGTTTTTGATAAATACTATTTTAAATGATATCCCAATAAAATCAACTAACCCACACCACCAACCAGATATTTTCTACAAACTTAATATAAACTTGTAAATAGCAAAAATCTTAAAGCCAGCATTTATTTAACATCAGAGTTAAAAATCTACCGTCTCTAAACAAGAAAATGCCCATAGGAAATCTTTAAAACTCAATGACTACTACTAGAACCAACCAATATAAAAGGACATTTTATTAACAGTTCCACTGCAGCTGTTGTTCACAATCCTAACTTAAATAATAGAATTTTCTTTTTAATAAAGAAAATTAAAATTGGCTTTCTAAAAGCCAATTGATACCTACAATATAAATCATCCAAGTTTTCACCCTACACTTACTGGCTGAGGTATGGAGACAGAATGACTCTGAAAGCATGATCCCTGCTGATCTTAAATAATATACGGGTGTCCTCGGGTTACGACAGTCTTGACATACGTTTCAAGTTCAAGATGCTCACTCCCATAAAAACTTTAAAAAGTTGGGACATGAGTGTTTCAGCTTATGCCATCGGCATCATACCTACAGACTACGTGAGCAAACTAGTTTGGCTGCACACGGCAGAAGAATATGCAGTAATGTGGCATACGAGTGAGGGAGTTGGCGTCCCGGGGTACGCTTACCTGCGCCGTTTTGGACTGTTAAAAGCGCAAGTGTTCCACTTGTGTTGCTTTGTTTGGTGACTTTTTGGCCCTTATCATGGCTTCTAAACAAAAGAGCTACTGACATCATATGGAGAGGAGCTGTCTGCTGAGGATCTCATTCAGCTGGAGAAGCAGCAGAGTGAAGAGGAAGACACAGTGAGACCCCAGAACCCAAGAGACTTACTACCAAGGGTCTGGCAGAAGATTTTTCTATGGTAGAGCATGGGTTGGCAAAATTTCAGGCTGAGGGCCCCAGCGATGACAGATTCAGTAAGGTGCACAGAGCTGTTATGGATGCCTTGCAATGCTATAGGCAGATTTTGGAAGAGAATTGGTTATCAACCTTCCAAACTAACCTGGAACAATTCTTTATGGTAGAGAGGCCTGCAACAGATCCTGTACCCTCTACATCAGCGGCTTCTCGAGCTGAAACACCTGTAGTACAGGTAGAATCATCTCCAGCATCTCCTGCATGTTCCTTAGGCAATCCCGATTCCCCTGACCCAGTATCTCCAGCACCTTCTGCAGGTTCTCCCGCCTCTCCAGCTTCCTCCTCCCAATAGGTCACTCTCTCCCATCTTGCAATGCCCCTTCCAGTGTGCAAGCCAACCACAGGGATAAAGGTAAGAAATTCTTTATACACTCATTTTTGTCATTTTTGTCTGTTACTACAGTACAGTATATTTATGTGCTTTTCCATTTTCTGTGGTTTAGTTGTGTTTTTATGTCCTAGATTATGATTTTACAACTGTGTTAGGATAGGTACATGACTTAGACTAGGGTGTGTTTTGACTTACACCAAAATTCGGGTTACATCACTATCGTAGGAACGAAACTGTATCGTAACCCAAGAACCCCCTGTACTTTAGTAAGTGAATATAATCTGCAACTCTACCAGTTCTAATAAGAAACAAATGCCGCAGTCCCCCTTCTTAAAAAAAAAAAGTCCAGAAACTTTTACTATGTACTTCTCATAAAAACCAATCCTCTCCAATCATTCTTTAATGATGAAATTTTCCCATACGTGCCACAAAAGTTATTCCACTTAGAAACCAACATTTATACCAACATTTACACAAAACTAGTATCCAGAAAAATACACCTCATGCAAATATGACTGAAGTGATAGCAATTCAACATGCAAATCATAGTATTTTCTAGTTAAGGTTCACATTTTTAAAAATAATGGTTCTTGTCTTCCCTCATACTTTGGCAGAATTGTCAAGACAAATTTTTAATAGGGAAAACTGTCAGATGCACTGCTATTAAGCCAATTACCAGCACCCTATCCATAACACAACTTGTGCTTATATAAAACTTCCTTCCAACCTACTGCAGCATTAGGATGTCCCAAGCACATGTCTTTTCTAAGTGAAAATTTCTTTCCATTAAGAAAAGCCAAAAATCACCTATTATAGATTAAAATGAAATTATCCCCTCTTAAGTTTATAGTTTTTAGGAAAATACAAGAAGAGCTTGAGCTGTAAAATCAGGCTGTCTGGGTTAAATTCTAGCTATAGCTTCACTGTGTGACCTCGGGCTAAGCGCTTTGATCTTGCTAAGCCTAGGTTTACTCTATCAAGAAAACAACAACAGACCTGTCTCAAGACTGTCAGGAGAACTGGATGACAAAACCCAAGTAGAGATGCTTAGCTCAGAGCCTGGGACACAGGAAAGCACTCATCCGATTTCAGCTATTATCCTCCTCATCGTGTGCTTTTTTGAAGTAATGAAAAGCCAAAAGACAGAATATTATCAAACAGCTGTCAGAAGGTGAAATCTGTTTCTAGATTCTGTGTCATCATTAGCTTCAACAGTAAACTAAGATACTTTCCAAAGGGAAGGCAGTCATCTCATATTTTGTTTCATAAGAACAGAGAAACAAGCTAGTAAGTTAATAATTTTAAATGTACCTACATCAAGTCATACTGAAACAGTTCTTTAAAGACAAACTAGAAATCTATTCCATCAATCGTATTTACCTAAAAGAATGATAAAGTAGCAAACTAACTTTATAGACCAGCAATGTTCAACCTTCTTCATCTCAGGGCACACAGAAACTAATTCTGTGGCACACCAAAAAATATTTTTGTCGATCTGACAAAAAAATAAAAGACATATAGTTGTGATTCATTCACACAGATGGCTATTGTTGCGCTGGCTGTTGTCATTTTTTTAAGTTGACAATCTAAGAGAAAAGAGATTAATGCCCTGACTAGATAGGCACTGCATTTTTTTTTAATTCAGTGAGAGGAGGGGAGGCAGAGACAGACTCCCACTGGGGTCCCAACCGGGATCCACCTGGCAAGCCCACTAGGGGGTGATGCTCTGCCCATGTGATGTGTTGCCCTATTGCTGAGCTTTTGCTTAGCACCTAAGGCAGAGGCCAAGGAGCCATCCTCAGCGCCCAGGGCCAGCTCGCTACAATTGAGGCATGGCTGCAGAAGGGGAAGAGAGAAAGAGAGAGAGAGGGAAATGCCAGAGGGGAAGGGGTGGAGAAACCGATGGGCACTTCCCCTGTGTGCCCTGACCAGGAATCAAACTTGGGACATCCACACGCCAGTGCTGCTCTACCACTGAGCCAACTGGTCAGGGCCAGGCACTGCATGTTTTAAAAATTGTTGCAGCACACTGGTTAAAAATTGCTGTTATATACTCATTTCCAAATAAAATCCTTCTAGCAAGCTATTTTTTTACATAACTGAAGTCTACACAAATTCTCATCTTCATGAAGTAATTTTTAAAGATGAATTATTGTATTCTATTTCTTGAAGACATATCCACTACTTTCTAACAAAAACCTTTCAGTTTCTAACCAGCGAGGTGAAATCAAACGTACAGGCTAAAGGGGAATCTTTCTAAATGAGGTAAGTAAACAAAGTCAAAAATATAGAGAGAACCCCAAGCACAATGGAGTCACATTATAATTAAACCCATCGGAGTTCAGAACATAGTATAAGGCAGATCTGTGTAATTTAAAGTGGATATATATCATATTACAAATAACTATATAGATATTTATACAAATTGTTATCTACAAAATTCTGGTACCAAGAGTCCAGAGGTTGGCTTTACTGTAAAATTCTAGAGCCTAAGAAAAGAGCTATCTACCTTAAAGAAAAGGCTCTGAATGAACACCAGCTGAAACAGTGAGTTAATTCCAGAATAGAATAGACATAACCAAAGATAACACGATAGGAGACTGAACACTCCCTCCCAGTCACAACAGGTGAATAAGCCCACAGTGTATTAAAGTCATGTTATGTTAACCAACTGTCAACACTGCACCCAACAATTTAATATAGAAGTGCCTATGGCTATAACATTTTTTTTAAAATGCATAAGCATTTAACAGCTTTCCCTACTTGACTGGGCCAGCAAGCATTTGCATAAAATATGAAATTTCATGAAATCATAAACCTTAACAGGCGTATGAACGAGCACACTGAACAGAACATTTTACAAATACAAATGCCTTAACCCTCCCCGTGAAATGAATGTAGCATTAAAATATTAAACTAAAAAAGCAGTACACACCTTCAATGCAATTTTGACTCTTTTAATCTTTTTGACCTTTTCAACTGTCTGGCCGAAAATGTAAAAAGCAGATTGGAAGAATGTTAGTATGACAGCTGACAAGATCACCAGCAGATTAATAATAGTCAGAACAGTCAAGCAGGACAGAAAAGAAGAATATTTTTTAAAAGTGCCTGTTTCAAAAAGTACAAATATATCATGCTACTGAGAATATTGGCCATTTTCAAATTATTTCAAGTTAAAAGCAAAAAGTTTTAAACTCTAAAGAAAAACCCGATATTATAACTTACAGGATTCAGGGTATTACACTGGTCTATAGGATTCTTGTAATCAGTCTTCAGCTCATCAAATGCTATAATCTAAAATAAAATTAAAACAGTTAGGATCTCTCACTTGAATAAAAAGCAACAAACATGCCCCATCATCAAACAATAATTAAAGTTAATAAAACAAAAGCAAAAGTGTACCAACATTACATGTACTCATTTACAGTACACTCAGTATGTACTACTAAACTAGAATCAGGCTTAACTGAAAACGCTTGTATAGTAATAACCACTAAAATGATCTGATACAACTGTGATAAGTATCTTCACTTTTCAATTTTTTTCTCTGCCTCTCAAGTTAGACTTGAAGTGATCTTCGCCTCACCCATAATTATGTATCAAAATTTCTATCCCAAAAACCTTCTTTCTATGTCAACTGCTCTCCGCGGGTTTCCCTGACTCCTCTGACAGACCTAAGTGCCTTTGTGTCTAATCTCCCCATAGCACAGGGCTCTATAATGCTGCCAGGATGCGATTTCTTGCACTGGAGAACAGTACACACAGGTGTGTCCCCCACCAGACTGTGCCCCTCAGGGGGAAATGTTTTTAATCATCTTTGCATGCTCCTCCGCTATCACAGTGTTCAGTGAAACACAAGAGATGTACTCGCATGCTTCAATTTGTCCCCATTTGTACCCAAATACATACATTTCAAAGTCCTATTTCAATCTGGAAATGTAAGAAATGGTCTCAGAATAGAGAAACACTAGGGATTATTCAACTTCATGGCCAGGACCACCACATACAGGAGTGCAGCTTCTGCACAGCACAAAGGCCAGGTGGGTGCTCCTCGCCAGCCCGTACCCCTGCAACCAAGCGCCAGGGCTCGTCTGCACCAGCTCTGCACCCAGAGGCTGTGTCTGCCCCAGAGGGAGGATTCTTCGGAGCAGGAGCAGAACCCTGTCCGGCCCACTATAAAAGTGATCAATCTGCCCCCCTTTCATGTTCTATGCACATTCCTACTGCATGCAGGTCATTTCATCTGGTCACTAAACTAAAGACTGAATAAGGGTTGGCCCAGGTAAGGCCAGTTTCTAAGAGTATGATAAGTGAAAGCTGAAAATTTGATAAGGTGAAAAACATTGCATCCACCTAAAACATCTGGTAAAATGCCTTTGTCCAGACTCTGGAGAAATGGGGCTTAAACATGTAAGATCACTAAACACAACTTCAAATCAAAATGTACTAAAAAGTCAAAATGGGAAATGTACCACTTTGTGATGTTAAGTCAGGCATCAAAATAAGAAGCCAAAGGCACCAAATTTATGGAGGAGATATTTTAGTTGCTGCCACTGGTCCCCTCAGGACAGAAGAACTCCGCCCTTCCTCTGAGGATTATGAAGACCATCTTGGTATGTGTGACAGTGTTACTCAATACTATCAGTAACCAATGGGAGTCATATATTTCTAGATTTTTAATATGCTGGCTTAGTTCTTAGCTTCATAAAAAGATAGTTTTTTCTTTAATTTCTAGAATTTTGCAAAACTCATCAACCTGACCTAATGAAAATTCTAACTAAAATAGGAATAAAAGGAAAATAACTAAATAATAAAGTGTAAACTTAATGAAGCAAAGATTTTTCGCTGCTATGCCTCAGAGCCTAAAATAGTGCCTGGCACATACTTAAGTGTTCAATCAATATTTATTGCATGTAAGAAGCAAAAAAAGAAAAGAGAGAGATAGCCCTATGCCACACACACACACACACACACACACACACACACACACATAGGACCCACCAAAGGGCATTTTCTTTCTTTCCTTTTTTTTAATTTAAATCTTTTTAGAGAGAGAATAAGGGGGGAGCGAGAGAGAGAAAGAAAGAGAGAGGAAGAGAGAAACAGGAAGAGAAAAACATCAACTTTGTTGTTCCACTTATTTATTCACTGGTTGACTCTCGTGTGTGCATCACCAGGGAATCGAACCAGCAACCTTGACGTAGGGGGAGGACGTTCTAACCAAATGAGCTACCCACCCAGGGCACTCACCCAAAGCAAAGGTCATTTTCTTCTGCCAATGATCCCTAATATACAATATATAAACATTGAAAATTAAATGTACAATTAGAAGATACTAATTTCTAATTATTTAGGGACATTATTAGCCAATTACCTGACAATAGCTGTGACATACCCCCAAGGCATTTAGTAATAAAGTTCGAAACAGGGACCATTATCACAAACACAAGTACTTGCCTATAACAAGATTCAATCTGATAGCAGAGCACAAAACTCGCATTCTAAAACTAACCTTTTTTGTTTTTTGCCTGACCTATCATGGAGCAGTGGGTGGGCATCAACCTGGAACGCTGAGGTTGCCAGTTCGAGGTCCTGGGCTTGGCCTGTCAAGGCACAGAGGAGAGAAGCAACTACTACAAGTTGATGCTTCCTGCTCCTCCCCTTCTCTCTCCCCCCTCTCTAAAATCAATAAATAAAATTTTAAAAAATTAAAAAAAATAAAACTAACCTATTTTGACTGAACATTTTCTGCAGGTGATTTCAAGGGATCTTTTAATGAGTAGGTTGCTGACTGGGTTTCTGTGTAAGTGCTATATACAAAACTCTTCTGAAAAGATTCTTTTTTTTTTTGCATTTTTCCGAAGCTGGAAACTGGGAGGCAGTCAGACTGACTCCCGCATGCGCCCGACCGGGATCCATCTGGCACGCCCACCAGGAGGCGATGCTCTGCCCATCTGGGGCGTCGCTCTGTTGCATCCAGAGCCATCCTAGCGCCTGAGGTAGAGGCCATAGAGCCATCCCCAGTGCCCGGGCCATCTTTGCTCCAATGGAGCCTCGGCTGCGGGAGAGGAAGAGAGAGACAAAGAGGAAGGAAAGAGGGAGGGGTGGAGAAGCAGATGGGCGCTTCTCCTGTGTGCCCTGGCCGGTAATCGAACCCAGGACTCCTGCACGCCAGGCCGACACTCCACCACTGAGCCAACCAGCCAGGGCCATTCTTTTTCTTTTTTTTTTTTTTTTTTTTTTTTTTCCTTTTCATTTTTCTGAAACTGGAAACAGGGAGAGACAGTCAGACAGACTCCCGCATGCGCCCGACCAGGATCCACCCGGCACGCCCACCAGGGGCAACGCTCTGCCCACCAGGGGGCGATGCTCTGCCCATCCTGGGCGTCGCAATGTTGCGACCAGAGCCACTCTAGCGCCTGAGGCAGAGGCCACAGAGCCATCCCCAGCGCCCAGGCCATCTTTGCTCCAATGGAGCCTTGGCTGCGGGAGGGGAAGAGAGAGACAGAGAGGAAAGCGCGGCGGAGGGGTGGAGAAGCAAATGGGCGCCGGGAATCGAACCCGGGTCCTCCGCACGCTAGGCCGACGCTCTACCGCTGAGCCAACCAGCCAGGGCTTTTTTTTTTTTAAGAGAGAGAGAGAGATAAGGAAAGGGAGAAGGGGGGGGGGGAGGCAGAGATGGACAGACAGGAAGGGGGAGAGATGAGAAGCATCAATTCATTGTTGCAGTACTTAAGTTGTTCATTGATTGCTTTCTCATATATGCCTTTATCAGCGAGCTCCAGTCAAGCCAGTGGACCTCCTTGCTCAAGCCAGCGACCTTGGGGTCATGTCTATGACCCCACATTGAAGCCAGCCACCCTGCACTCAAGCTGGTGGGCCGGCGCTCAAGCCAACGACCTTGGGGTTTCAAAACTGGGTCCTTAGCATCCCAGGTCAACACTCTATCCACTGCACCGCCACCTGGTCAGGCTGAAAAGATTCTTAAACTAGTGGTTTTCAAATCACCTGTGACTGCATCAAGACAAAGATGTTCACAGAATTTCTCACAGAACTGCAAGCACAAAACAAATAAATCCATAAAAATACCAAACTCCAATTCAGGATACCTTCAAATCTGACAAAGTCAGTCTTTAGGGAATGACTTCTGTATTTTTAGCTTTCAAACAAATCTGTGCTCTCAACTCTGGTCTCCACAGAGCATCAATCACATGACTTAAGACAGAACTGACAGACATTACCATCAGCATAAAAACCATTCTCCCTACAACGATTAATGTAAACAGGATTTTGTAAATTTATACTTGGAATTTCCAAATGAGTCTTCTGACAGATACTTAAACTATGTTAAGAAAATAAACCAAAGCTTATGTAGTACATAGAAAAATTAAAGCTACACATTTATTTAGAATTTTCAATTTGTTCCCAAAGGATGCATACTCCTCTGAACCACTAAGAAATCCCCAAGGGTAAAAGGTCTCCACTGATATGTAGAGTACAATCTATTTTCCATTCTAAAATAGGACTTAAAATGATCTACTTCACCTGGACACAGATTCATTTCAAAGCTAAGACTAAACTACCCATTAAAAAAATTTTTTTTTTTAACTTACTGATTTTAGTGAGAGAGGGAAGGAGAGAGAGACAGAAACATCTGTCTGTTCCTGTATGTGCCCTGACTGGGGATCGAACCAGCAACCTCTGCACTTCAGGAGGACGCTCCAACCAACCGAGCTAACCAGCCTGGGCTAAATTACCCATTTTTAAAAAGTGCAGTTCAGGTTTTCCTTAAGCCAAACACAATCCGATTCAAAATGTAAAAAAGGCCATCCACAGCTCTCTTCTAAGAATCCTCATCACTCAGAAAACAAAAAGCAACAACCATCTGGCAGGAAGTGACTTAAATCCACATCCAGAGATGGAAGGGAACTACACGTTTCAGTTTCATCCGAGGCTTACTAAGATGGAGCTGGTATGCATCCCAAATTATCTTTATTTATTGTTCACCAAAGAGCCTAAAATGCCCTTCAATTTACTGGTTCCCAGTGACAAGCATTTTGAGGGAGCAGTTACTTAACAGCTCACATATGCATTCCCCACTACACAAACAGTTGAGTTTTTTAACAATTATAAACATAATTGCACTCTGTAGCAAAAGGAAATGGATTTGTGCTATAACTCTACCTTTCAGATTATTTTTGCAGAAGACGCTGCTGCCATTTAAATGACTCTGCCCCTTTATGTTCCATGAACAAATCCTTGTCATGGGCATAAAACCTGACTTAAAATTTACATGACAGTGAACATGCTCAATCATTCAAATTAAGAACAGTCCAGAGGATACCAGAATATAAAGGGGAGGGGCGAAGCAAATAGAAGATAATTTTTTTTTTTTTTTTCATTTTTCTGAAGCTGGAAACAGGGAGAGACAGTCAGACTCCCGCATGCGCCGGACCGGGATCCACCCGGCACGCCCCTGTGGGCGACGCTCTGCCCACCAGGGGGCGATGCTCTGCCCATCCTGGGCGTCGCCATGTTGCGACCAGAGCCACTCTAGTGCCTGAGGCAGAGGCCACAGAGCCATCCCCAGCGCCCGGGCCATCTTTGCTCCAATGGAGCCTTGGCTGCGGGAGGGGAAGAGAGAGACAGAGAGGAAAGCGCGGCGGAGGGGTGGAGAAGCAAATGGGCGCTTCTCCTGTGTGCCCTGGCCAGGAATCGAACCCGGGTCCTCCGCACGCTAGGCCGACGCTCCACCGCTGAGCCAACCGGCCAGGGCAGAAGATAAATTTTTAATGAATGCTCATTTCCAGAAGGCTGCTTCTAATTTTGCACTGGAGGAACAGGTTTCCTTTAAAATCCTTTGTAGCACTATGTCTCAGGGAACTTACTTGTTCCTTCCCGGGGCCATAGGGATGGGCTTCTATCCTGCAGCATGTCAGTAAAAAGAAAAGAAAAGAAAAAAAAAAAGGAAAAAAACTCCCCTAGGGAAGCTTAAGGTTTCTAAGCATTTTCAAAATCAAATTAAAACTACCTGTACTTCTATTAAATCAAGCTACCCAGAATACAGAGGTGGCTGGGAAGACTGTCTCTTGAGAAACTCTGGCGGTCAAAGTATGATTTAGGGGGGAAAAGTTCGGAGATAAGGTCAACAAAGTAATCAATGCAGTCTGCATCAAAGTTCACAAGGAAACAATCCGAAAACAATGATTCTACTTAAAGAGCACCCAACAACTACGGGAAAGGAGAGTTGGAAATTCATTTCAAGTAGGTTACAACTCTCCTTCGGGCCATACTCCTGCGGAAACCCGAAAAGAAAGTCAGCCTGTCTTAATAATTCGGAAAAGTTTGATTTCCGCTAAGTAAGGCGCACGCCCCTCTGGGAATGCGGGGGTGCAGGACGGGGGCGGCCGAGGGTCCGCACCAGCGAAGCGGGGTACCGCAGGGCCCCGCAGGACAGCGGCCGGCCCCCCAGCGAGGGAGGCGCAGCGGCGCGCGGCCTGTGCCGGGACCCGGCGGGCGCATCCATCAAACCACCGTACGCTTCGCCTCTTCCAGGACCCGCAGCCCCGGGCCTAGGGAGCGAGGGCGCAGAGCCCAGGCCAGCAGAGCCCGGGCAGCGAAGCCTGCCCACCCCGCCCCGCCCCGCTCCCCGGCGCACAGATTTGGGGGGCCGTTGCCACGCCGACCGCGGGCCCGGATAAGAGGCTGCGCCGCCGCCTCGCCCTCCCTCGGCTCCCCCCCCCCCCCGGAGGCGCCGACTACTCACGTGCCAGATGGCGAAGAAGATGAGTGCGGCAGTAAGCAGCAGCGCCAGCATGTAGCAGAAGGCCGCGAACGTAAACGCCATGGCCAGGGAGGAGGAGCAGGGAGCAGCGCCGGTACCAGCAGAGAAAGGCGGCGCGAGGCCCTCTGGGTAAAACCATTCACTTCCCCCGGCCACAGCCAAGACTGCCGCCGCCGCCGCTACCGCTGCGGCGCCCGCCCGCCCGCCCGCCTAGTGCTCCTGCGCACTGGTCCAGGTGCGTCGGCGCCCTCTGATGGTGGGAGTCTGCGTCGCACTTACGTTGTCCGCATCCTGATTGATTTTTTTCTTCCTTACCTTGTTAATTCTTTGAACAAATATTTATTGCACGAGAGCCTAGTACGTTACAGGTAGTGTGCCTCTTCTTTGAAATTAAAAAATGACTAAAAGAAAAAATGACTAAGATAAACTTGCACTGAAAGAACTTAGTATAGTGCCGGCAACGAACACGTAAATAAATCATTACAGTATTACAGCCTTGTTAACCAAAGTCCGCTGGCATGTTATGAAAGGGCACGCAGCCCACCCTGGAGCGTACAAGACAGGATTCCTGTTTCTTAAGCTGAGGCTTACATGATGAGTGGAAGTTGCCAAGGTAAAGAACACGGTGGAATCAACAGTCCAAGAGGATTTAAATGCACAGAGATGAAAGAAACAAAAAGGCTTGGTGTCTTACTTAGGTGAAATCATAAGCAGTTCTAAATTAGTGGAACACAGGGCAAGACAGTGTTGAGAGTGAGAAAGCGGTTAAGGAGGGGTTCACATCATAGAGGGTCTTACGTGCTTGCTTAAGGAGTTCAGACTTCATATCTCCAAGCCCATGTTTTTCAAACTGTTTTGCTCACCATGCACAATTAGAAAGACTTTTTCCATGAACATCATATAAACATTGAATTATAGAGAGATGAACAACTGGATATAGAGACAAGGAAATATAGACATAGCTGAAACAAAAACTTCACAAAACAATACTAAAGTGCTTTTGTTTTTAGTACTGATTGTGACTCACAAAATTGATTCACCACCTGCTAAGTGATCTCTGCTGACAAAAGTGGAAATCGTTGAAGGCTTTTTTAGCAAGAGAGGGACATGTTTAGATTTTCATTAAAGATTGCTCACACTAGCAAATTGTACAGTGAATGGTTTAGAAGCAGAGTCTCTCCAGTTCTAACAGACTTTCTGCAATGGAGGAAATTTTCTTTATCTGCACTGTCCAATTCAGTAGCCACTAGTACATGCATTTGCAATGTGGCTAGTATGACTGAGGAACTGAACTTTGAGTTTTACATATTTTAATTAATTAAAATTTAAATAGCCACATGTGGCTACTGTCTAGAATAGTTCAGGTCTACCACGCCGGGGTTATGTAGTACCTTTATGCAAATTATAAGGTACTCTCTCCAGATAAACAGAGGTCCACACCAGGGCACAGGAATGCAGGGTATACTTCAGGCCCGCTAAGCTCCTTGGCCAACCAGCTGTGTGCAGCATACAAACTGCGCCGCTGTGCATGAAGACCCTAGAGGAGTATGAGATTGGAAGCAAGGAGCCTGCCCACATCAATGGTCCCAGCAAAAGTAGCTATGGATCTGACTAAAGAAGCAGAAGCTGGGAGAGAAAGGAGTGAACATATTGGATAGTGTTTGGGAGATAAACTCAGCTGGATTTGACTGACTGGACACCACGGTGAGAGAGAAAGGTTTCAAAAAAGACTTAGTACAACAGACCACAGAAGCCTAATAATTTACAGCATGGAACAATATTTGTCCATGAGAACTCATAATCTAATGAGGGGCAGATGCAGTCTCCTGATTTCTGGATAAATAGTTTTCAGGGAATTTTCTAAGTCAAGCCATGAGAGTCAGCCCCCTTTTTATAAATGTATCCCATCTACACTAAGTACTAAGGAGGAGCAGCTGGAAAATGCCCTGCCTAACCAGGACAACATTCCCCTTGCTGACCGCATAGATTCTTTGTTCCTCTGGGCCTTTGAATGTGAGATATACAAGGACACTCAGCAATAGCAGGCAAGGCCACAGGTGGGGAGACACCAAGGAGAAATCCATCAGCAGAACCCCAAAATAAGTGGAGTTCCAGAGTGTGGGGAAGCTGGTCTCCCCAGACTTGGTCAACAGTCTGCACAAGATGGAGTCAGTGTTGACAGGTCCTGTGTATCAGATTTGGCCACGCATGACTAAGGGAAACAGGCCGGGGATGGTACACATGTGCGTCCACTTTATATAACTGATAATGTTCCCCCACTTTTTGTAATCATGGCTTGGTGCCACTTTTTTGTGTGTGATTTTACTATAAAACGCCGGTGCGCTTTGTCAGGTTGCTGCTGCTGCTGCCGTGACCGCCACCGTCCTGCATCTGGCGGCGGCTGCCAGTAAAGCATGTCCTATCTGCCTAAAGCTCCACGCGTCTTTTCAAGCTCCCAGCCCATCGCACCCTTCCGTCCCTTGTCTCTGAACTCAGACCTGACACAAGAGTAAGTTGGTGACATAAATAACACACATGTTCTATGTGACTAGATCAAAACCATGGCTCAGCAGAAGTAAGGTAGCTACTTCCTCCATGGAGGCCTGCTTCTTTTTTAAAGAAAAGTGGGAAATTGCTAAAACTCAAAATTGTCAAGAGTTTAATATGTTCGCTGCTTGGTTGCTATTTGTATCTGCTGTTCATATTATCATAGGACAACCACATTAGACCCTAAAACACCAGAGAACCTGAGGTTGGGAGTCTAATGAACACTGGCTTGGAAAACATGAAAAGAAAAAGAAAATTTTTGTGGATGATATTAAGGTGACCAACTTTTTTACAATGAAAAGGAGGACAAAAACAAATTGAAGGGAACAATATCGTAAATAAAAGAAACATTTTATTCATTGCAATAATGATACACTATAATATGATAAATGCATAATAAAAACATTTGTAATATTTTAAATTGTAATTATGCTTACATGCCTATTAATTTTTAATAATAATTGTAAGAAAAAAGTACTCATTTAGATATAAATACGTCACATCACACGCAATGGATCGACTCTGCACTGATCGAATACGAACATTTACAGATTAGTCTTCCAATATCAAGAAGGAGGACATGTAGGACACCTTTCGAGGGAGGACGGAACTTACAAAAGAAGGACTGTCCTCCCTAAAGGAGGACGATTAGTCACCTTAATGATATACAAGCCCTGGAGCATTCGTGGTTCTGTCCAGCTTGCACGAAGTGCCATTCTCTGTGCTTCTACATATGGTAATTAGGCTAGAAAATGAGTGCAGGGTATCTATTCTATCCTTTGTTAATCTTTGAATTTTACACTTTCTAGTACTTAATCTTTTAATCATATACTTTAAAAAATTGTATATACTGTTATTAGAAACATTTTGTAAATTTAAGTAAAAAGTCTATCATTTGAAAAGAACCCATTTCCCTCCAGTTCCATTGGACTAGCTCCATTCTGTTTCTCAGAGGAGACCACGGGCGAACAGTAATGAAATTCCACCTCTCACCTCCAACATTACAAGGACTCTCACCTTTGGAAGCTGGGCGTGGACTGGCCAGGTCAGGCCTGGGTCAGGTGCCAGTCCAGCCATGTACCACATTGGAATGCCCTATACTATGTGCAATGGTGTGGGCAGGGCTGAAGGAAACTCACAAGGAGGGTGCAGTACTCTGCAGCTGGCAAAGCCAGGAGCCATTACCACCCACAGGCCTCAAGAGTTGTAAAGGGAACAGGCTATGAATTCATAACGTCAGAGTGGCCATGAGGCAGGAAGGGCCTTGATGGGCCAAGGGTGAAGGGAAGTCAGACTGGTTTTAGTAAGCCAAGGCAGTGAGAATGAGAACAGATTTACAAGTAAATGGCCAGGTGGTTCAACCGCAGGAACAAGGAACTAGATGGGAAGATGCTTTAATACCCTAATGCAGAGAATTAACAAACTTCTGCTTTTGATGTGAAAACTAGAAAACTGTCCATGGAGCGGAAGCTGGGTGCCTCCAGGTCCCGAGCCATATTCCAGTCTCAGTGAGGCTCAACACTACAGCCGTCTTTGGGTTTGTCAATCCATTATCATGAGTAATCTCACAATTAATCCCACGACTAGAGCCTAGTTAACATAAATAGTCAGAAACTTCAACAAGGAGTGTGCACTATCAATATGGAAGTAAATTATACCACCTTACTGAGAAAAATAAAAGACCAAAAAAGATGTTTCTTGGTTGAAGTTTTAAAAGTTGTCATTTTCTCCCAAATTAATTTATGATTTAACCTAATGATGATAACCTAAATCTCAATGAGATTTGGAACAGAATCATTTTAAAGTCACCTAGAGAATAAATACATGAAAATAACAAATAGATATTTGAAAACAAAGAACGGTGAAAAGAAATTAGCCTTACAAGATTTCAAAACATTCTATAATGCTGCAAAAAATTATAACTATGATTGAGGCACAAAAATCAACAAATACATCACTATATTAGGATACATATTCTAGAAAAAGACCCAATTTCATATAAGAATTAAATACTTTTCAAAGAAGACATCCCAAATTATTGGGGAAAATATTTTTGGTGATATCAAAACCTTTGTTGAGTTACATGAATAATTACATACTCTCTTTATATCACATAATTAGATAAATCCAAGGTTAGCCATAAAATAAGAGAACACATGTAGGTTTGTCAAATCTCTGGGCATAGGTATACTTTCAAAATTAAAAATCAGTGAGTTACATCTCACACACACACCCAACCCACCCAATCAACAGATCAATTATGCAAATAAATAAAAATTTTAAAACATAAAAAATACCAAAATAAAAAAGACACTGAAATATCCAGCAAAAAATGACAAGAGATTGATAAGTATGTTGAAAACTCACTAAAATCAATTATAAAATCCCAGACAATGAATGGACAAAGGATAGGGTTACACAATTTACAGTTGTAGTTGACTAACATATGAGAAAATAGTCTAGTTTCTCTAGTAGTCAAGAAAAAGCAAAGCCTGACCTGTGGTGGCACAATGGATAAAGCATCGACCTGGAATGCTGAGGTTGCCTGTTTGAGATCCTGGGCTTGCCTGGTCAAGGCACAAATGGGAGTTGATGCTTCCAGCTCTTCCTACCCTTCTCTCTCTCTCTCTCTCTCTCTCTCTCTCTGTTCTCTCTTATATGAATAAAGTCTTTTTAAAAGAGCAAAAAATAAAGATAATCATTTTGGTAAATCAAAATAAGCAATACCTTAAATAAATAAAAGTATTCAATGTTGGCAGGGCTCCCTTGTCCATAGCTGCCAGGAATCTAGTTCAGTATAATAACCCTCCTGAAAACAATCAAAAGCATGGAAAAAGCCTTTTGCACAAAAATATCTCTAGCAATAGATTTGGAAACCAACAATATATCAAACAATAAGGAAATAGTTAAGAAAACCATAATATATGCACTCAGAAAAAATATTATGAAACTATTAAGTTTATGAACATCTTCTTTTAATGGAGAATGTATATATACATATTATGTTACTCATGAAGTTGGATACATGCTGTATACAATTATCTTTTAAAAATACATGGGAAGGCCTGACCTGTGGTGGTGCAGTGGATAAAGCATCGACCTGGAATGCTGAGGTCACTGGTTCAAAACCCTGCACTTGTCTGGTCAAGGCACATATGGGAGTTGATGCTTCCTGCTCCTACCCCCTTTCTCTCTCTCTCTCTCTCTCTCTTTCTCTCTCTCCTCTCTAAAATAAATAAATAAATAAATAAAAATATATGGGAAAAGATTGAATTGAGACTAATGTATATCAAAATGCTTTTCTCCCCAGCTTTATTGAGATATTGACACAACGTATGTAAGTCTAAGGTATACAATGTGACAACACAGATAACAACCTTGGCTTGAGATGGGCACCTGAAATGGAGGCAAGTCTTATGGGACTAGGCCTTAACCTGTGGCTCTGATGCTGTTCTGGGCAGATAGTGTCAGAACTGAGTTGAATGGTAGGACTTGCAGCTGGTGTTCAAGAATTGTTGGTGTGGGGAGACCCCCCCAGAAAAATACACACACACATTAAGGAGGTTTTCAAGTAAATAATAGAAAAATTTTCCTTTGAATTGAAGAATATGAATCTCCAGATTCAAGTGGTCCATCAAATATCTAATGAATGAAACCAGATCCACTCCAGGGCTCATCACTGAGCACTTCACAAAACCAGAAATATGGAAAAGATCCCAAAAGCTTCCAGAGAGAAGAAAAAATATAATTTACTAAAGAATTGAAGTCAGACTGGCATCAGACTTCTTAACAGCATATCAAAGCTGGAAGGAGGAGAAGTGAGGCCATTAAAATTCTGTGGAGCCTGACCAGGTGGTGGTGCAGTGGACTGGGATGCAGAGGACACAGGTTCGAGACCCCGAGGTCGCCAGCTTGAGTGTGGGCTCATCTGGTTTGAGCAAAAAGCCCACCAGCTTGAACCCAAGATCACTGGCTCCAGCAGGGGGTTACTCAGTCTGCTGAGGGCCCGCAGTCAAGGCACGTTTGAGAGAGCAATCAATGAACAACTAAGGTGTTGCAACGCGCAATGAAAAACTAATGATTGATGCTTCTCATCTCTCCCGGTTCCTGTCTGTCTGCCCCTGTCTATCCCTCTCTCTGACTCACTCTCTGTCTCTGTAAAGAATAAAAAAAAATTCTGTGGAAAAATGATTTTCACCCTAGAATTTAATACCCAGGAAAGAGATGGCACTCTGAATTAAGATAATTTGAGGAAGATTTGATAAAGGGCTATTACTAAAGAGTGGGAAAGGATTCTATAGTCCTCAAAGATATGCTGTTCCCATTGCTAAGCCCAGGTGCGGAGGGGAGATAGAGATTACCAGGGTTCAGAAGGATCGGGTCACGTGGAGAGAGGGCTGTCTTGAGTGGAAGTGTGACTCTCAAAGGAGAGCCATAGACTGGCAAGGAAGCCCTCCTGGACTGATTGAGGGAATAAGTACCCTGTCCTCACTCCCATCTTCCCTGGAGACTGGCTGCACTCAAGCAGAAACCAGAGGGTGAGGAAGGCAGCTGCTGTAGGTCCTGTCCTGTAGGTCAGTCTCCGGGGGGGCAGAGATCAGGGTGGAAAAGGGCAGACAGGGGTTCTGGAGAGGCAAACCGAAAATACCTGGTACACCAGCCAAATCACCAGTCAACTGTGAGAAAGGACAAGAGCTCTCCTCCCAGGTACCACGAATTTCGGTAAAAGAGTTCATGAGAGGGAGAATGCATAGGATCCAACAAGGGGCTCCATGAAGCAGGCAAGGGAAGCTTCAGGATGATCGCTGTGGCTCATGCCTGTAGGGCCTCTAGTATGGACTTTAGAAGTGTTTGGAAAACTTGCTAGGCATTTGATTAATCTGTTGGTGTATATGAGGAAAAGTAGCAATGCATAGATTGAAAACTAAGAAAATGGAGGGTGGGGGTGATCATTATTTAATCCAAGCAAAACAAAAGTTGTAGAAAGAGTAATCATGAAGACACCTTGAAAAGCCATTCAAAGATCCAAAAGATGATCCTTCGGAAAGACCCATTTGAATACCTACCCTACTCTTGGAACTTGGAGCCAATCAGTTAAACAGAGAAGCAGTAACATGCAATAGAATAGCAACCTACTTACCAGCATTACATGCAACTGTGCAAAGTTCACCAACCAAGGAGAACACAGTCAACTTTCTATGGGCAGTCCCTTAAACTAACATCTTTTCTGTCCCCTTCCTCTTTTCCTTACTAGGGTGTTAGGGAGAGTGTCTGGGCAAAAGAGCAGGACAGAAGGACACCCGTCCCTGCACCCGGCTTCCCTCAAGTCACAATTCAGCCTGTGCTGAGGGGAGAAGAGGCTGGAAGCAAATATGAGATTGAATTTTTTTAAGTGAACAGAAAAAAACACTTTTAACAACCATGCAACTGAAATATTCTGGAAATAGTGTAACATCAAGGAAGCTTTCTAACCAAAGGGAAAAAGAGAGGTTTGACAGAGAACAGAGGTTGAAAAACAACCAAAAAAAATTGTTGTTACACTATTCCATTTGAGAGTCTATCAGACAAGTTCCATAAATGAGAAGAATAGCAGATGGTGGTAAGTGCTGTGCAGAGAATTAAAAGAGAGGTGATGTGATGGTGAATGTGTTGCTACCTGAGGGTGGATAATTAGGGAAAGCCTCTGGGACAGGCCGTGTTAGAGCTCAGTTCAGAATGGAGCCAGCCAAACAATATGGGGAGAGAAGGTAGGAGGTGGGTATCTTCCCAGGAGGAAGCTCCAGCTAGTGAGAAGACCTGAGCTTCATGTGTTTGAGGAGCAAAAGCAAGCCCAGCATGGTTCTGGTGCTATGTGCTAAGAGAATATGACAAAATGAGACCCGAGAGGTATGCAGGGGCCAGACCTGAGAGCTGAGCTTGATGGCAGAGGGAACGTGTACCCTCCCCGATGGCAAGGCAAAAATGCATGTTTCTTATGGGCCAGACACGGACCCTGCTCAAGAAGCCAGGCTGGAGAAGCAAGGTAACCAAAACAGAGAGCTGAGTTATAGCCAAGGGCTAGGAGGGGCAGTTGTTAAGCCGTTAGCCAGAGGAGGTATGGCCCAAGTCAAGGGAGGTGCAGCCCAGGTCCCCCGCAGGGGAATGGGCAAGGAACTCACAAAAGCGCTCCCTGGGGGAAAGGAGCTGCATTTGACATTGACCACACTCCTGGGGCACCCACTCCAGGTGAATAAGTCTTTTTCTGTGCCCTTACACTGTGCCTCCTCCAATCCCACTACTGGAGCGAGCGAGGCAGGGCGGTAAAGGACAGAACATGTCCCGTTCCCCATGGTGGGCTTCCCTGCCTCCAGCACACTTTATTTTTTTTATTTTATTTTTTTTATTTTTTATTTATTCATTTTAGAGAGGAGAGGGAAAGACAGAGAGAGAGAGGAGAGACAGAGAGAAAGAAGGGGGGAGGAGCTGGAAGCATCAACCCCCATATGTGCCTTGACCAGGCAAGCCCAGGGTTTCGAAGCGGCAACCTCAGCATTTCTAGGTCGACACTTTATCCACTGCGCCACCACAGGTCAGGCTCCAGCACACTTTAAAGAGGTAAAGTGGGGGAAAGGGAAGGAGGGGAACTCTAAAGAAAATAAGATAGTGACGTTTTGACATTAGACTAGATCGAAATTCTTATTACCTCAGAAAAAATGAATGTAATTCCATAATTCTTAAGAGAGGCCATAAAAAAACTATGGGGCCCAAGAATTCACAAAGAGAGAGACAACCAAAAATATCACAAAGGATTTCTTGGGGTGGCAGGATTTTCCTTCCCTTTGCTTATTTGTATTTCCTAATTCTTCTCTAATATTAGTTGTTTAATAAAAGTTTTGTGGATGTTTTCAGAAGGTACTCCATTTAGTGCAACAAACAGACTTCGTGGTTTAAATGGCATTTGAGATGCTTTTTGAAGCTCGATTTTTGGCAGGCCACAGCAGCATGGGGTGTTTCTGCTGGTGGGGGATGAGCCCAGGGCATGTTGGTATAAAAGGTGGCTCCGTTAGGCTGGAGTTAGTGTAAGTGTAGGTAATAGTGGCCGATGAAACCAGAGGTAGTACTAGAGGTAGGCACTTTCGTATGCACTTAAGCAGACATGTCCACATGTATTAAGTCACGGAGGGTTTCTGCTAACGAGAGGCATGCAGTTACCCAGAATGAGCTGACCCACCAGGCCTTAGAAAGATGGGACTCTGAAGAGTGGCCCTAGATCAAAGGAGGAACCTAACAGACAGGAGTGTGTCTCTTCACTTTGAGGCTTCAGTGTCTCTGCTGCCTGCCCCGTTCCACACTGCCCAGCTGGCGCCACCTTACCCTCTGCTCTGCAGGTTGCACGTGGCCTCTTCTCCATCTCATGGCATTCTTCCAAGTTCAGCTCCCACTGCTACCTGCCTCATTCAAGCGTATGAGATCATTTTCCCAGGCCAGGAATCGAAGGTACTTATAGACCAGCCCTGCTCATTTTTTGGTACCAGTCAGGCAACATCATACAGGCTGGCTGCCCTTGGGTTTAACAAGCAGCGGCCACAAGCAAGAGATCATGTGTATGTGAGGGTTAGGAGTGGGGAGGGGGTTGAGGACAGGAATGTACATCCATTTGGGACAAAAAACAGCTGCCTTAAAGACAGGAATGTACATCCATTTGGGACAAATTAACAGCTGCCTTAAAGACTTGACCCTTTAGCAAGCAGTGGCTTGGGCATTTCTACCTAGCAAAGGTCTGTGACCTATTTGGGCTTGGCTTCTGCATTACAGGTAGTGGGCCAAAATATGGAGGACCTTTCATTCCATGGTAAGAGAATCTATACTTCTTTGTGTAGGTTATAGAGACTTTTCACACACACACACACACACACACACACACACACACACACACACACACACACACACACCACAGCCTTGCCTTGCTTTGCCTGGGCACTGTAGGATGGCTTTTGGATGCAATCTAGGCATTCAGCTTTTTCTTTCCTGTGATTGGAAAAGAGGGTTATTCAGTAGAAGGCTTTCAGGTAGCCTAGTGTAGGAACATGCTATGAAGACATGCAAAGTTAGGAAAATAATTAGAGACAGTGAGGCACCCTCGGGCAAAAGCCTCGAGCGGTCGCGAGTCCAAGGACCTCTCTGACCTGGACTGGAAACAGCAGAACAGCAGGAGAAGATTCAGTAATGGGACATCTTTAGGCTCTCAGAACAGATATTAGGAGTCAGCATGTTCCTTGCACTTCACTTCACCCCCTGAAAGCTTCTGCTGTCTGTTCCTTGAGTTATTTGTACTGGCTAATATATAAATATATCTGAGTAAGGCTGGGGGTGGGGCTTCAGTCCTTTGGTCTGCAGACTAGGGCTGTTACCTCCCCTCGGACACTCAGAGCATGTCATCTGGTCTTCAAGTAGTTCGTTGTCACTGTGACAAGTGGTGTCCTATGTGAGGAACGGGGACCAAATGACAGCCTAGAAGCAAATCTCTAATAAAGGATAAAAGAACTGTGTGAAAACACCCTGATGCTCAGCAGTAAAATCTTAATCTAATTGATTTCCCAACATAGCTCAAAACATACTATACAAGGATACCATATCCACTCAGGGAGGGCCCACGCTGTGATGAGGTTAAGTGTTTAGAAATGCTTTTTGCTGCTGAAAAGTGAAAAGGGCAAAAGATAAGGAGGGGGAAACAATTTAAGAGCTGACCAAGTAGCTAAATGGCCAAATTTGAGAAACAAGGAAGACCCGTTTCCTTCACTCTGGCCAGTCCTCCTAGTGAGTCTCAGAGGCTAGGGAGGCATAAACTACTCTTTTCAGAACCATAAATATGCTGTGACATATTCAATCACAAGACATATGACAAAAACTAAGTATTGGTGAGTTTTATTCATTCAATAGATACCTATAAACCACATAACATGTAGACTAGTCTATAATAAACACAGGATGGGTCTTAAATGAATGTTTAATAAATAGTGATAAACTATACTCAATAAAAGAACCTTTATTTTGATTTCCTAGGCCATATACCTAAGCACTTCTAACATCTAGTTTTCCCTTTGAAAGCGTAAGTTCATCATTTGAAATGAAGTCCTCAGCTGTTACAAATGAATAATTTTAGCAAAGAACCAGGTTTTAGAACATTTTATGAACTCATTCTAGTTTCCTTCCCTCAACTCTGCATCGCCACAGGATTCCCATTCTGCCTCTCAGTTTTTCCACACAGAATCAACTGCTGTACACCTGTGTGGCTCACACAACTGGGCCAGGCAGGCAGCAGTAATCCCAAGGGGAGAGAGGCGAGTAAAAAATAAAAAACTAGACGTCCTTTCATGTTAACATTTTATTTAAACCAGTACAAGCACCGTGCTTAACAGAAGACTGTCCAAAATAAACATGCAATATGAACTAGCAGAGACTGAAACCACAGCTTAAGAAGTTGTGCCAGTTGTTGATTTTGTTAAATGATGACAGGGAGCTGTTAAAATTCACAAGACTAAATCATTATTGTTTCAAGCCTCCTGAATGAGATTATATTGGACCATCTAAATCAGTGGGAACTTCCCTGGCATGTTAGTGATCTCAAACAATATTCAAGTAATTGTATGTATATGAACTACATTCCAAAAAGCAAGAAAACACAGTTTCTATCACAATCTTAATGTAGTTGTTTTAAATATTACAGGAACATGATGACTGATTTAAAATGTCAAATGCATAATAGGAAACAAATTTCTCAAGAATATTCAACTTGGGACCACTGGTGTTAAGTGGCCTAGAAGGTTTACATTCTTGCAGAAATACAAAATAAGATTTGTCCAGAAATGTGTGAGACACTTCTTCATATAAGTTTTAAAGGCTCAAATTCTGTAGATTCCAGTATCATCAGTCTATTGAACACAGAGGGAAAGCCACCATACTAAGAATATTTGAATTGATAAAATACAAGTTACTCTCTACTTCCACGAAATTATCAGCATTTAAACTCTTATGAAAATATCTAGTCATCACTAGTCCACAGTATGGATTTACTGACACTGCTCAGGTTTTAAAGAAGTCCAAACATTTTTTTAAGGTACACCTTCATTACTATCTATACAGGTAGGGAATAAAGACAGCCAAATTTAATTTGGCAATAAACTCCTCTAACCGGAATTTTTTAAAGTGTCAGACCAGAATACAATTTATGGCTACATTTGACTCCTGAAAATAGGAGATAAAAGGGAAAGAAAAATGCTGACAAACATTTTGCTATAAAGATTTCGTAATGACAATAAAAATTTAGCAACACCCTCTTAAACAAGAGTATGTTTAACTGCACTCGGCATTTAGTAAACTTTTTAGAAACAGATAATTTGAACACTTATTTTAGAAGTTAATTAAACAAAAACAGTCAGTAGTCAACCAACTATCTTCCCTAACAATTGTGTCAACACCAGAACAAATTGATTACTATTCAAAACTCTGACGTTTTGGAATTTCAGCATAGTGACCTGAGAACAGTTTTCTTCATGTCATTTACGTTGCCATAAAAGCCATACTAAAAACATGCTGTCAATACTAGCTGGTTCTATTCTGACAACGTTAGATGCTATGCAGAACTTATGCAAGGCGAACAATTTCAAAACAAATGCTGACTTAAAAGACCATGAAGGAGGTTCCCAGGAAAAAAAAAATGCTGCCAAAAAGGAATGATTAAGGAAAGATTTAAGGCTGACTGGGAATGGCTGTACCTGAAAGTTACGGAATGTAAAAACTGGAATTATGAAATCTGGAGTTACTATTTGAGAAAAGGCAGAAACAGATCAAATAAGAAATGTACTTGAAAAGAACACTGCAAAATTTGGTTAGGGGGGAGGGAAATTTATATAAAAGTCAGAACACTCTAGAGCAGGGGTCTCAAACTCGCGGCCCGCTGAACAATTTTGTGCAGCCCGCAGACTAATCCACGAAGTTCAAAATATTTTGGATAAAATTAAGTAAGCCTAGGGGCCTACTTGTACTTTTCATTTCTCTAGCATCCTAGCTAGATATTAGCTTAGTTAACTGCAGTTGTGATGCGAACTACAGTTTCTGGTCATTTTGTGACACTGAGTAAACTGCATGTACGATTGTGCTTGTTGTACTGATTTTTTTTTTGTTTTCAACTGCAGTGAGAAAAGTGTTGCGTAACAGTTACCTTTTGTAGACCTAGTGCGGCCCAACGAACGGCTGTGATCTTGCTATGCGGCCCACATGCTGAGTTGAGTTTGAGACCCCTGCTCTAGAGCATGGGATTTGTAAACCTCCCTATAGGACAGAGGGAGCAAAAAAAAATGCTCTACTGATCACCTAACCTCAATCTATGGTATATTGTCTTGCAAAATACAAGTTATTGATAAGCAAACAAGATTAAAAAAAAAGTTGTCACAGTTCTTTGCCCCCATTAGAGACCAGGAGAACTAAGAGCTCTGTGTCTGGAGGTCAGTACACGACACACGGAGGACTTTCCAAACTAAAATGCACATGACAAAGGAACCTCATTAAAAAAGTATTCTTGCAGCACTTGTTTCTCTTATTGCTGTGAACCAGGTGAAACAAACCTCATTTCCTTCATCCAAAACACTCTTGAATTACATGAAATTCACTTGGATTAATTTGCATTTCTGCAGAACTATAAGCATTATTTTCTAATATCAAAATAGCTGTTTAAAGAATTCTTAAAATTATTGGGTGATATTTTCTCACTCTCTCTCTGGAAATTGGAATAAAGATTCCTTCTCATTCATTAACCAAAACAAATACCCACTCTAGCACTTCCTCATCTCCAACTTTCTATTGCTTCCTGCTTCTAGATTAGTGAAGCCAAAGTGTCAGGAACAGAAGATGCTCTATTCAATATTGTAAAAATTCCAAATATCTTTACCTCTTTGTTAAAGTTGGCACAAAAACCTCAAAAAAAATGCAAATTACCGTATGAATAGAAAATATGCCAACATAAAAAAATGCTTTTGCTAGTTTTGAAATGACTAAGATATTCTTAATATAAGAATTCATTCACCAAATTTAGTTAATCTTTAGAGTCTGTCTGTCAAATTAATGTTGAACAGTTAGTTGTTTGTTTTTAAAGTATACTATATATTAGAATCCTTGCTTCATGCCAAGGATGCCATCATCTAACAAGAAAGGTGGCCTGAGGCCCTGGCCGGTTGGCTCAGTGGTAGAGTGTCGGCCCAGGATGTGGATGTCCCAGGTTCGATTCCCAGCCAGGGCACACAGGAGAAGTGCCAATCTGCATCTCCACCCTTCCCTCATCTCCATTCTCTCTGTCTCTCTCTTCCCCTCCAACAGCCAAGGATCCATTGGAGCAAAGATGGCCCGGTCACTGAGGATGACTCCATGGCCTCTGCCTCAGGTGCTAGAATGGCTCTGATTGCAACAGAGCAATGGCCCAGATGGGCAGAGCATTGCCCCCTAGTGGGCATATCGGGTGGATCCTGGTTGGGCGCATGCTGTAGTCTGTCTCTCTGCCTCCCCACTTCTCACTTCAGAATACAAAAAAGAAAGAAAGAAGAAAGAAAGAAAGAAAGAAAGAAAGAAAGAAAGAAAGAAAGAAAGAAAGAAAGAAAGAAAGGAAGAAAGAAAGAAAGAAAGAAAGAAAGATGTCCAATTTAGAGTATTTTCTGAAATTTAGGATATAAAATGCAATTTCTATTGATGTGTTAATGTTATTAACTATGGCCAAAGTTTTAAGATAAGTAATCATTTCTTATGGCACAAAACTAATCACAAATATCCCCAGAATTGGATATCAACTCTCAACTGCCATATATTCATCAATGCAAGCAGATAGTTGGAATTTAAAAAATATGAAATCGATTTATTACAAATTTCAGATACACACATTAGAAAATTGTTTTACTTGGACCCTTTACAAAAGTATTACTTTCACCAAATCTGGAATACTGGCAGTGTAAAAGTCTTAAACTAACTTTAAAGCTAACAAATTAAAGGCACAGTATTAACACATTTAAAATAACTAGTTTTCACAGGACAACATTAAGAGGTGGTGCTTTATAAATAAGGTATTATTAACCTAGATTCAAAACTCCCTAGAAATGACATCACCAGGAATGAAGCCCTTGATTAGTTATAACCCATCAGTTCCTAAGATGCTACTTTCCATAGAATAGTCATATTATTACAAAATCTAACTCCCAGACCTTAAGAACGAGTGATTGATCAAGTTTCTGGACTTGATTTAAAAAATATAGGAAACCAAAGAAGGGAGAGAATTGATGAAAGATGTACTAGTAATGCAGATTACACTAAATTATTAATCATGGCTCAAAATAGGGTCGTTCGAGTATTTTACCCCATATTAATTTCAAATTTTTGACAAGTGATAATATGCTATTTTCATACATAAATTGTCAATATCCAGTATTTGTCAAAAGGAGGCAAAATGTTGTCTATCACAATACCCACTTTCTGCTGTTGTCTGCAAATAGTATCAAATTCTGAACATAGTTATAGAAGTCAGTCACAAGAGTGCAAAAAGTCCCTGGAGAGAAGTAGTCCACCTAACAATTACAAAATATAAGGAGACATTTTACAAATTTCATTACTATGAAGATGATTTCCTCTTTGTTCAAACTTTGAACAAATGAGGAATTTTTCTTTACTGCAGGAAACAAACTGTAAGTAACAGTGCATTTTTAGGCATAAATAAGTATTTATGTCTGGTTCCAGTATGGTCAGGTTAATACATAAATACTTTAGAAACACAAGACTTCACATTAGTGGAAAAATCCAAGTTTCTCATGTAACCATTCTTCAGTTAGGTCTTCAGTATTTCTTATTTCAAATACCTTAAGAAAAAAAAAGGTTAGGTTACACACTCTGATATTCTCAAAAAACATCAAATACACTGTAACATTTGAGTATTAAATATCAAAATTCTCCTTTCTTTCATACTGATCACGACTTAATCTGGGTAAATTAGATCCACTGCTTAAGAAGTATGTTTCTTCTTTATTTCATTTAAAATAAATTAAAATTTTTTGAGGCAGGGAGAGAGAGAGACAGGAATATTGAGCTGCTCCTGTATGTGCTCTGACCGAGGAATTGAACTGGTAACCTCCGTGCTCCAGGATGGATTTCCAACCAACCGAGCTATATGTCCAGGGCTTAATTTTTGATTTTTAGAGAGACGAGAGGAAAGGGGGAAGGGAAGTATTCATTTGCTGTTCCACTCAGTCGAGCATTCCTTGGTTGCTTCCCCTGTGTGTCCTGACAGGAGACTGAACACGCAACCTTGTTGTTTCAGGCCATGCTCTTCACTGACTGAGCTAACTGGCCAGGGCCAGTATGTTACTTTTTTCAAATACTAAGTACTCAGTTACCAAAGTTTAGCATAAAACCAAAATTCCCTTAAAGGTGAGCAATTCTGTAAATCCCACCCACTTCAAGAGACAACCCAAGTATATCAGTCTAGTTAGGGGCTGAAAGAGCATATATGCTGGTCCTCCATAACTGGAGGAAATAGCTATAGATTGTTTTGATAAAGACGGCCTAACAGTCCACAGCCACAAATCGTCAGCAAGAATCTGAATGCACAGGCTAGAAAGTATAATGGCTATAGGAAGAAAATGTAATATAGCAGAAAGAATGGTTGAGGCCAGATGTGAGTTTGAATCCTAGTTCTGTCATTTACTATCATGCAACCCTGGACAAGTCATTTATCCTTTGAACGTCAGTTTTCCCATCTACAGAATAGGAATCACACCATCAATGTCACAAGGCCATAGTGAGAATTCAACAGGATTATTTGTGAAAGTAATTTGTAAATTGTAATGTCTAAATTCCAGTACTTTAGGTCACACTCAGGAACAGAATAGCATTGAGGCTGTTAACAGAGCTGTCCTTAACCACCCAAGCCACTACAGCAACTCTAGGGAATTCCTATGGTACAAAATTAGGAAAAGTAGTATCTATACATTGGTGGTATCCATGACAATCATATGGGCTAAAGGGAAAAAGCGGAAGGCACTTAAAGACACCCTCTTGGGTTGCTGAATTGTGGTGGCGCAGTGGATAGAGCATCAACCTGAAACACTGAGGTCGTTAGTTCGAAACCCTGGGCTTGCCTGGTCAAGGCACATATGGAAGTTGATGCTTCCTTCTCCTCTCCCCTCTCCCTCTCTCTCTCTCTCGCACACGCTCTGTTTCTCTTTCACACTCTAAAATTCTTCTCTGAAATGAATAAAGTCTTAAAAAAAAAAAAAAAGACATCTTCTGGGTTGATGAATAAGCACCCAGGGGGAAAACACTGATGCTGTCCTTAAAATAAAACCTGAAAGGAAATATTACTTAATACCACTTCAGAGTTGTAATATTTTATTTCAAAATTTAAAATATATATACTTTTTCAACTCAAACTAATATATAGAAGTTAAAATTTAAGAGCAAGCACCTCTCTTACCTCTAACCTTCAAAACTGCCATAAGACAATAGGGACATGTTAAATCATAAAGCAAGTATCTCATATACAACAGAATGTTCTATCTAGTGGTTTTCAACTTTTTACACTTGGGGATGGTGAAAATAGGAGAACTATGTCAGGGACCAATAAAGCAGAAATCACCCTGAGCATAAGCAAATTCAACTAAGATTACTGGTCTATCATTTTTTTTTTAATTTTTATTTTATTTATTCATTTTAGAGAGGAGAGACAGAGAGAGAGAAAGAGAGAGAGGAGAGAGAGACATGGGGGAGGTGCAGGAAGCATCAACTCCCATATGTGCCTTGACCAGGCAAGCCCAGGGTTTCAAACCGGCAACCTCAGCATTTCCAGGTCAATGCTTTATCCACTGCGCCACCACAGGTCAGGCAGTCTATCATTTTTATACAACATCAGGGTAGTTAACTCTTTCACGAACTGACACAAAATTTCTGGCAGACCTCTCCATGGACCAGCAGTTGAAAAACATTTCTCGCTTTAAAAAGCTACTGGTAGTTATTCTTTAGATTTGGAAGCAATATAGTTAACTGCATAGTATGGAATTCCTGCACAGAATTCGGTTCATTCAGCCTAAAGTACTAAAGCTATAGTACTTAACTTTTATTTAATGAAATTGTATTATGGCCTGATTGGTGGTGGCACAGTGATAGAGCATCACCCTGGGACACTGAAGTCCCAGGTTCTAAACTCTGAGGTCACCGGCTTCAGCTCGGGCTCATTTGGCTTGAGTGCAGGCTCACCAGCTTGAGCACAGGGTTGGCAGCTTGAGTGTGGGATCACTGAGATGATCCCATGGTCACTGGCCTGAAGCCCAAGGTCGCTGGCTTGAGCAAGAGGTCACTGGCTCAGCTAGGTCCCCCAGGTCAAGGCACATATGAGAAGCAATCAATGAACAATTGAAGTGCTGCAAATGAGTTGATGCTTCTTTCTCTCCCTTTCTGTCTGTCCCTGTCTGTCTCTCTCTTGCTCACTTGCTAAAAAAGAAAAAGAATTATAGAAGATGAAGAACTTGCAATAGATTGAATAGTCAGTGGCTTTTCTAAAGCTGCCTACATATGATTTCGTCTGATGAACTTATAATTCCCATTAAAAAATACATTGAGTTCAAGACTTCTATCATTCTATTTCCAACTAATAAAAAGCTTGGACTAATTTATTGCTCTGTTCTGAATAATGTTTAACTGCAAAAACATACTTACCTCTTTAGATTATTTCAGCTTTCTGCTCTGTACAGTAGTCTTGCTTGCCCTCAGGGGATACATTCTAAGTCCCCAATGGGCACCTGAAACCCAGGATGGTGCCACACCCTATACACCATGTTTTTCCTACACACACGTATCTTTTAACTTCAAGGAAGCACTTAACAGCTTCTCCTTAGCATATCTGAACTGCCAACATCACTAACTACCTTTGTGCTTTGGGGCCATTATTAAGTAAAATACGTTTTCCTGAACATAGGTGCTGTGATACTCAATAGTGATCTGAAACTGGGACAGCTAAAAAGTGACTCACAGGCAGTTGGGTATCTAGCTTGGTTATGTATACTGTACACATATTTGCTGGAAAATGGGATGATTCATGTCCGGGCAGGAAAAGATTTCGTAATGCTATTCAGAACCATGTGCAAATTAAAACCTATGAATTCTTTATTTCTGGAATCTTCCATTTAATATTTTCAGACCATGGTGACTACAAGTAACTGAACCCGTGGAAAGTGAAACCGTGTACAGGAGGGGAACTATTGTATTCTAAGTGAAGATACTGTTTCAACAAGCAAGTCAAACATAAATACCACCTTGGTTAGTTCAGCTGTCTGGACTAGCTTATTCTTACTCCCAGCATACATCATCTGTTGTTCAGGCTTACATCCTGGAAGAGAGATTTGTGTAGAAATGAGACTTAGATTTTGAAAAAGCAATGGGTTTTCATTATTTACTTTTAAAAAGTGATACATTTAAGATTTCCTATGCTTTCAAGATGATAAAAACTTCAGTCTAAATGTGATTTTGAAAGTCTTACTTGCATACTCTACAAAGAGACACAGCTAAATTACAAATAAACAAGCTTTAAGTTAGCAAAAATAAATGAGCCTAGACTTCTATAGATTCTGACTTTTAGATCCTTGCAAACCTTAAAACTTTTTAGCATTTCCTTAATTCTGACTTGAAATATCAAGTTCAATTCTATGGAGGTCTAACACAGATAAGGTTTTGGGATGATGATGGGTAGTGAGGTGAAGAAATCTGCCCTGAAAAAAAGTTTACTTATTAAGTTAAAAACATACTGTAGAGGCCCTGGCCGGTTGGCTCAGCGGTAGAGCGTCAGCCTGGCGTGCGGGGGACCCGGGTTCAGGCACATAGGAGAGGCGCCCATTTGCTTCTCCACTCCCCCCCTCCTTCCTCTCTGTCTCTCTCTTCCCCTCCTGCAGCCAAGGCTCCATTGGAGCAAAGATGGCCCGGGCACTGGGGATGGCTCCTTGGCCTCTGCCCCAGGCACTAGAGTGGCTCTGGTCGCGGCAGAGCGATGTCCCGGAGGGGCAGAGCATTGCCCCCTGGTGGGCAGAGCATCGCCCCTGGTGGGCGTGCCGGGTGGATCCCGGTCGGGCGCATGCGGGAGTCTATCTGACTGTCTCTCCCCGTTTCCAGCTTCAGAAAGATACAATACAAAAAAAACCAAAAAAATAAAAAAAATTAAAAAAAAAACATACTGTAGTATATTTTAAGCACTAAGTAAATGGTACAAATAATAAAGTTTAGAGAAGAGTTCATCAAGTAAAGATTTTACTGTGGGCTTGAACGGTGGTACTAGTGAGAGTTCTGGTGATGGATACATTAAATAACAATAAGCCATTTTAACAGTCAATGTAAGCTATTCTAGCACTATATTCAAGATTATAGGCATATCATGAGTAACTAATGCTTTAAAGATAAACACAAATATATATATCATAATTATACACAGGGTTCACATATTTAGAAAAATGTTTAAAATATAAGAGAAAATGTACTTTTGATATTTAAAAATGTCATTACATTTCAAATTCCTTAAAATGTGTGTATGATCTGACCTAACAACTACACTTCTAGGAATTTTTCCTAGGAAAATAAGAAATTCTAAGCGATGATGCTATATAGTAACTTATTTCCATGTGTGTGTACACACAAAACTCATTTTAGGTTTATTCAATACTTTTCATCTTTAAAACAAGCATACAATTTGTCCTGTATAAAGAATGGTTTTATAAATTAGATCAGAAACAAATATGCACTATGTAAAGAAATTCACCTACCAACAGGACTGGAGAAAATAAAACACAGAGGATATGAAACTCTTCCATCATCACGTTGATATTTATAACTATACACAATGAAGGTTTTTCTCAAGTTAAAGAAACTAAAATTACTGCTCTGAGACAAGCACTTAACAATGTTCTGAAACCTCTGGAGAGCTAGTGAGTAGTAAATTTCTAACACCCATTTAGGCCACACCTTCATTATCCATTATCTTTCCACAAATTTGTAAATGGGCCCCATGATAAATTATAAAATATTATGATCTCTTAAAAATAAGTGTATTAGGCCCTGGCTGGTTGGCTCAGTGGTAGAGCGTTGGCCTGGCGTGCATAAGTCCCGGGTTCAATTCCCAGCCAGGGCACACAGGAGAAGCGCCCATCTGCTTCTCCACCCCTGCCCCTCTCCTTCCTCTCTGTCTCTCTCTTCCCCTCCCGCAGCCGAGGCTCCACTGGAGCAAAGATGGCCCAGGCGCTGGGGATGGCTCCTCGGCCTCTGCCCCAGGTGCTAGAGTGGCTCTGGTCGCAACAGAGCGATGCCCCGGAGGGGCAGAGCATCGCCCCCTGGTGGGCGTGCCGGGTAGATCCTGGTCGGGCGCATGCGGGAGTCTGTCTGACTGACTGTCCCCGTTTCCGGCTTCAGAAAAATACAGAAAAAAAAAAGTGTATTAAAAGTATGGATTTAATATGGATTTATCTTTCTCATTTTTACTATAAACACATAATAATAAATGAAATTTTTTAAAAGGGAAATAATTCATCCCACTAATACATCAACTTTTCATTTTTTTCTTGGTCTAATATGTGCATATATATTTCAGTTTGATTGTAATCATGGTGCAGAAGAAAATGTCTCCTAAAAGTTGAAAATATAAACTTCATAAATAAAATGCTGACCATTAAAGAAAACAAATCTTTTTGAAGCACTAAGAAAAGGATATCGAGGTTGTCGTTCAGGCAATTCATCTTTAAGTTCATCTGGTGAAATGCCCTGGCATAATAAAGAGAAACAACTTTAAACAATTTTTACCTATAACCTTGAGAGAAACTAAGCACCCATTCTACTAATAGGTATGAATTCATAACCATACAACACAACACAAAATTTTATTTTACTAAGTTATATATAAGCTAAGGTTCCTAAATCCTCAATCTAATGAAAGCTCCCTCTAGCCCACTCAGTTGAGTTGTTTACTAACCAAATATGGGACTGAGAGGCACAGTAGTCTATGCTCATGTTCCAATTGTCAAAATCCTGATAAACCAACCCCTCAGAAGAAACATGTCTGATTTAGGGGGAAAGGTTCATTTCTTTTCACTCTAAAGTAGTTACTTAATTTGACAAACTAAATATTTAGGTTCTAGGATTTTAGTTTTTAATTGCTGGCCAAGCAATTTAGAAGCAAGTTGTAAAGCTGACTCAGAAATTAGTGGACATATAGCCTTAACTTCTATCACTTGTTACACTGATTTTTTTAATATGTTGATTAAATTAGAAAGACAAAGCACTACACAAAAATAAGCACACATTTTTCATGCCTAATAAGCATGTATCTGAAGGTGTAGAACTCATTTAAGAACTACATGTAAGTAATATAACATCTTTTGGGTAATCATTGCTTAACTGTAAAACTATATATAGGTGATCATACAAACCTCAAGCTCTTCATCCAGTACCACCAGGCGTTTATCCTTATCAATCTTCACTAAAAAGAATAAATAATATGAGCAAATTGTGATTCTAATGTGACCTTGGTCAACCCAACCCAGAGTCTTGGCCCCTTTTTTGGCATCTAAAATTAAAACATCAAGAATCACAGCATAAAACACTCATTTAGTTTTAGTTCAGTTTATTAGCTACCTTAGTTTTTCAAGTAGTTAGTGTTTAAAAGCTTCCACCCATAATTCCCATCACTTACTTTGCTTATTTAGAACTTTATATCAACTCTTTACATTTACTGTGCATATGGAGAACTTTATAAAGATGACTGTAACTGAGACTGGTCTATGTAACATGGTTGGAACTGTAAGGGGAAAGTGAACCAAGAGTCAGGACAGAATAATCGTCAGATTCCCAGCTTCTCCAGAGTCAGGATTTCATGGTACAGTATAACTATTCTGAGAAAATGAATTACAAATAGCAGTGATATCTATATTCAAATCTATATAACATAATCCAAAGCCATATTAAAATGTGTTTTTATGATGTACGCCTCTTTTGTTTGTTTGTTTTGTTTCTTTTTTGTTTTTTAGGTGAAAGGACAAAAGATAATGAGGCAGACTACTGCATACACCCTGACCGGGATCCACCCGGCAATCCCATCTGGGGCCAAAGCTCTAATACCAAGCTATTTTTAGTGCCTGAGGCTGTTACACTCAGACCAAGTTATCCTCAGTGTGTGGGACCAGGCTCAAACCAAGAGCATTGACTGTGGGAGGAGAGGAGGGAGGTAAGGAGGAAGGTAAAGAGGGAGGGAAGAGGGAAGGAAGGGGGAGAGAAAAGGGAGAGAGGGAGGGGGGGAAGAAGTAGATGGTTGCTTCTCCTGAGTGCCTTGACTGGGAATCACCCTAAAGTCGGCCAGTTTTGGTTTTGCACTAATTTCCCAGTAAATCCTATGACATAAAGTATGATCTCAAATAGCTTTACCTTTCTGTGGGAAAATGCACTGACATATATTTTCAATTCTGTATTGCTCTGTTGTAGTATTTATTTGTAATAGAACCAGAATTCCTGACAAGTTGTTACCACCTCATTAATTCACATGGGCCAGATGCATCTCTCTGTTACACATACTCTATACACGCCTACATTTTATCCTTCTCATTCTTCCTTTATCTTTCTAAATTACTACCCACATATTAAATATTAACGAGAATATAAAAGAAATCTGCATAACATCAGATACAGCACATAGTGGGAGAGGCAATATTCAAATCCTTCTTTCCATTGTCAGAAGTCAGAGAAGCTTAAATATACTCTCCATAAAAATGGAGTTCGAGTCTAGAGATGAAATAAGGGTGCAAGTCACTTTGAACACAATGCTGAACTTTACCATTTTACATGTAGGCCAAAGTTTCTGAGGATGAGTGAGTGGCCAGGCTAATTTTAGTCCCCTGAGAAGTTAAAGGATAGAGAAGGATGGGTCACTACAAATGACCAAGTGACCCAGAAGATAATCTCTTCCAACACTCTATAGTAGCAGAGTGGGGGAGGTAGGACATTCCACCTCTGTTCTGTGATATTAGCTGTTACTTATTTTTTCAAGTAATCTAAAAAGGGGGGGATTAAAACAAGAGGTAAATTACTTTCTAAAGGTTCAGTTTATTCAATGTAGCTATAAGATAAAAACAAACTAACAGCACATAACTGAAACAATCACTTGTAGCTTACTTATAATGGCAGCATTGTTCGTTTCTTTGCGAAAACGAAACTTTCTCAGTTTTTCCACTAAATCTTCGGCAACATCACAAACCACCAAAGACTCACTCTAGAAAAGGAAAGAAAAAAAATCATGTATAAAATGCCATGATTTCAATATATGTAAATAAGTTATAAAATCTATTCCTTTAGAAAGGTATACTGACATCTTCAAATGTCAATCATGTGAAAGCATTAACACGAAACACGTGAACACTCAAGAGCTTCGAATCTACCAACCTTTTTGTATCTATATTAATTACACACATTTGTTCATCTTAAACATAGAGTATACTTTAACTTTCTCCTTACTAATAACTATGTCAAAGAACTAGACATATAATAATGTGCATTTTTATGAGAACTGCAGAGGAAGGGAAGAATGTGGGAAAATTCAAGCATCTCTGCCTGTTGTTAAAAAGCATAGATTTTTACACAATGCAGGAAGAATAGGATAATCATCTTATTGTCCTTAGAATTAATAAGACTGATTCATTTTGGGGTCCACAACTATAAAAAATATACAAATAAAAGTATGAAAAACCTTAAGAGTAAAGACCAATAACATTTCTATCTTAATTAAGTGACTATGGGGATTTTATTTATTTTATTTTAAATTGATTTATTGATTGTAGTGAGAGAGACAAAGGGAGAGAGAGATACAGGGAACAATGACCTGTTCCTGCATGATGTCCTGATTGGAGACTGAACCAGCAAACTGCATTTCAGGACAATGTTCTAATCAACTGAGCTATCTGGCCAGGGCAGACTATGGGGATTTTAGAAGGAGCTGTTTAGAATCATGAAAACAAAACCAAATGAAACAAATATAAAAATTAAAAGGAAACTTTTACAAATTATGAAAAAAATATGAGAGACTCTTCTCCAGAAATCTGGCAAGGAAATGATCAAAGCACTCTCCTTTTAGCGGTGCAAATGTGTTATTGATTGCAAGCATGAGGATGTAAGACTTTTTTTTTTAAGTGAGAGGAGGGGAGATAGAAAGACTCCCACATGCGCCCAGACCAAAATCCACCCCACACCCATCTGGAGCTGATGTTTGAATCAACCTAGTTACCCTCAGCACCCTGCTGATGCTCAAAGCATTATAGCCACTGACTGGAAGAAGGAAGAGAGAGAAAAGGGGGAGGGAAGACAAGCAGATGGTCGCTTCTCATGTGTGCCCTGAGGATGGAACACGGAATGACTGCATGTTGCGTCGATGCTCTATCCACTAAGCCAACTGGCCAGGGATAACATTTTTTTTTTTTTTTTTACATAGGCAGGGAGAGAAAGACAGAAACATGAAGCTGTTCCCATATGTGCCCTGACTGGAGAACTGAACCAGCAACCTCTGTGTTCTAGGATGACACTCCAAACAAACAGCTATCCGGCCAAGTCTGTCTTTCTTTTCTTTTTCTTTCTCTCTTTCTTTCTTTCTTTCTCTCTCTTTCTTTCCTTCTTTTTGTATTTTTCTGAAGTGAGAAGCAGGGAGGCAGACAGACTCCCGCATTCACCCGACCAGGACCCACCCAGCATGCCCACCAGGGGGCGATGCTCTGCCCATCTGGGGCATCACTCCGCTACAACTGAAGCCATTCTAGCGCCTGAGGTGGAGGCCATGGAGCCATCCTCAGCGCCTGGGCCAACTTTGCTCCAATGGAGCCTTGGCTGCAGGGCGAGGAGAGAGAGAGAGAGAGAAAGAGGAGGAAGGGTACAGAAGCAGATAGGCACTTCTCCTGTGTACCCTTGCCGGGAATCGAACCTGAGACTTTTACACACTGGGCCGATGCTCTACCACTGAGCCAACCAGCCAGGGTCTTTCTTTTTTTTAATGTTTAAAACTTCAAACACATAAAAGTAGAGAATTGTATAGTGAATTCCCATACACTTATCACTCAGTTCCAATCATTAACACACAGCCCATCTTATTTTATCCAATACCCTCAACACTGTCTCATGGA